>NW_027273860.1:21072500-21175000 GCF_046630095.1 Trachinotus anak | reverse complement strand
ATACGCAGAGTCTGGGACAAGGAAGAGAAACCAGAATTTTGTTTTATCAAAATAAATCCAGAAAACCTCATCTGAATTGGTGGTAGTCCCATCACCACACTGTGTGCTGTCAGAACCGCTGTCATTTGAAGAAGTGCAAAGCATGTTCTGGGTTACTGGAATTTGTTGTAACCAGTCACAATTGTGAAGGGAAGTTTAACTAGCATATGTACATTTCTACTTGTCAGACCTTTCCCTTTATGCACTATTTCAGATCTAACAAGGCTTAGCAAATAAAATGTAGGGGTTCTGTTTTTAAAGAGGGATGTCATTTTATTGCATTCAACACCTTCTCGATTTTGTAGCATTCATGGCTACATCTCATTTGTTGTTTGTAAATCAGGTGAATCTTGACCATTCAAGAAAATGGCTTTCGATACTTAATTTAAATTCATGCTCAGTGTTAAACAGCCAACATATTTCGATGCATGTCTGTACTAGTGTCCAATGAGCATCTTTAGCTGACGCAACAGCCAGTATCAACTTCAATGTAGGAAAAAGACATAGCAGGGCAGAAGACAGACTCAATGTGTTCTACACATACATTGAAGACAGTGTGTGTCTAGCCTGTGTACTTCAGTACCTTGGTTGGCATGCGGACAGGTCCCTTCACCTTCAGGTTCTTCTCCTTAGCTCCACGGATCAAATCTGCGCAGACTGAAGATGATAAAAAACAAAAACTTAAAATTGGAAAAAAAACCCCACCAATGACTTCATGTTTTTAAAACCATGGCTCAGAATAGCGTATACAGTCGTCAAGTTTTATCACGATGTCATTCTTATCCTCATTGCTCAGGTCTGTTTAATTCTCAACATTACATATTTTTATCTTTCATACCTTTCTCCAAGGATTTGACGTTGCGGCTGGTGAGGGTGATGCGGATGCGGTGAATGGCAACCTCAGCCTCCACAGGGGCCTTACCAGTGTCCTTGAAAGCCTGCATGTGCAGAAACAACAGTTATCAAAACACTGGACCAGTCATCAGTAATATAGCGACATGACGTTTGGTATCGTTGGACACAGAATGAGTCTGGCTGCACTGAGCAGAGTATTTCCCTGTTACACAGTAAGATAATATACGGTTTAAATAAACGTGACTAATTATAGAGACATATGCTTAGTGCTGTAAGTTTACAATCTGAAAGCTCAGCTTGGTCTTGATGGACGGACTTCGGGATGTAAGCGGGGCACTGGCTGACCAGCACATGGGGCGGGAATCTGAAACATAACTGTGTCAAACACCTGTCAGATGTGCTTTATTCTGCGTGACGCTGGCCCCGTTTCGTTAAGGGGAGATTCTCGCGTGAATTTCTCCACTTACACGGCGTGTGAGCCAGCTGATGTTGCTCAGCTGTCTCTCGTCCCGATGCCTGTTTTAGTAAATACGGCAGGTCACGTTTCTGTCTGAACTCATCGACAAATCTAGCCTGTCAAACAAGCCTTCACAATCACAAATATCAGGGCCTCTAACGTCTCTCTAAGATACCAGAATCAGCTGATTTCTGCTTTCCTTTTCACAAAAACGTCACTTATAGTGAGACGCATTCACGAGAGCGGGAGACTTCATGAAAGGTTTGAACTCTAACAAAACACTGCTGGTGCACTGTAACATCGGCCGAACAGTAAAGGCTGAGCCGAAGACTGGGCTGAGCACCGCCTGATGTATGGACTGAATCTATAAGCACAACTATGAACGTAGTACTTCTGAAGAGTCACGTTGGTGAACCGTATGTGGCGGGACGCTTAATTCGAGCGACAGTAGCCGTAGGTGCTAACGTTAGCTAGCACAGTCTTTACAATATTTATGTGAAATTAGCCTTTATAACTATATTTCACGCTCAGAAACGCTTCGGACAGAACAGCCACTTTTATATCCAAACAGCACGTACCATAGTGATTATTCCTGACCGACTTATTCGGAAGAAGTTCAGGCGAACAGCGGTGAGCCAGGAACGGATACCACCAACGTGGTTAGCTCTTCGGGAAAAAGAGCGAGCGAAGGCCCGGGCCTCGTTATGTACCGTTCATCCGGGTTCCTGTGACTTCTTCTTTAGTGTTTTATCCGAGCCGTGCTCCACAGCAGCACCCAGTGGTGGCCATGCTGTGCTGTAGTTCCGCACTGCGACCACTGGAGGGCAATGAACTCCAGTACTGTCTGCTACTGTCAATTACACTTGTGTCAAGCTAACCACATTATTTACATACGGATACATCCGGTAAATTCTTTCAAAAATAAAAGTAGATGTAAATGTAACACATGAAAACGAGGAATTAAAATTTGTGTTTCAGGTGACCATGGAAGAGAGTGAATTCTTAGTTGTTTTTGGTGCAACTAGAAGGTATTGGACGCTACTCTGAATTGTATTTGTTTCAAATGACAGGATGTGTTATTTATTTGATTTATGATTTTGGTTGATCATCAGCTTCATCGTGTCAAGACAGATAGCACAACACATCCTATGAAAGCCCGGTAAAACTAGCAAAATGGACTGAAGTACTTGTAATAGTTTGTTAACCTCCACACTCGCTAAAGGGACCGTGGATTCCCTCGATAACTTCCATCGCATGGGCGTAAACATTAAGGCTTTTATTATGAAAGATGTAAGCGGAAGTTATGTGTTGTGTTGTAGTAGATGTGCTGGGTTAATTTCTGAACAAATAACGGAGCCGGGTCCGTACCGGTGCAGCGACTTGTTTGGAAGTTGTTTAGAAGACACAAGTTTTGTCATAAGTGTTATGGTTGGAGATGAGAGGCTCGGTGCGGTGTCTGGGAGGAAAGAGGACAGTTCTCGACCTGGAGACTAAACTTTATTTCACTCTGCGTCATGATTTCAACACACAGGCCGCCGCCAAGTGACAGGACAAAATTTGGGACCGTTACCGGAGTTTAATGGAGGCGGAATAACGCTTTAAATGAAGAGATGAATTTCGGTGTCCCCGCTGATTGTCTGCTGCTTTTCCGTGCCTGTGATGAGGGCGACTATGAGACGGCCCGGGGGATCTTGGAGCCCGGAGCCCCGAAAGAGTCCGGGAGGCAGAGCAGGCTGCGGTCAGAAGCGGGGTCGGAGTGCAGCGCCGCGGACATGTTGTCTCTGGTACCGGTGGACTGCACGGACGAGGAGGGGAACACCGGCCTGCAGTTCGCCTCGGCCAGCGGCCACGAGAACCTGGTCCGGTTTTTGCTCCGAAAGGGAGCGTCGGTGGACGGCCGCAACAACTACGGCTGGACCCCGCTGATGCAGGCTGCTAGGTGGGGCTGCGGGGTCCAACTCATTGCACTATGTTGAAATGTATCAAGAGAAGGCCGTACCAAACTCCATTAAAAAATCTGGCTCTTTCATTTGTCGCTTCATGCTGTCAATAATGAAGTAGTTCACAACACTGTGTAGGAGTTGTTCGAAGCCACTCTTTAATCCGTCATAAAGTAACAAACTTTAGTGAGGAGCAATTTCTTTTTTTGACAAACGCAAACTTCTCTTTTTCAGTCTTGTAATGACAATGGTCAAAGTGAGATCATTTAAAAGTATGAATGCAGAATTTGTATCGAATAATGCGTGTGTAAAAGTCCTGTCTGTCAACTGAACATTTGCTAAGTCATTGCCAGATTCTAGCACAGGGTGCTGTGGTAACACGTGTAATAACATTCTGTTCATTGTTGTGAATGAAATCATATGTCCCAGTTTCATAGTGTCAACAAAAGTATACTAATGTTCATGTAACTATAATATTGTAATTGTCAGTGTCATGAAACTTTGACAAACCACCTGGAGTTCAACTTGCTTGTTTTTAAGCCTGTGTTTTCAGTGTCTGATGTGAAATTGTTCTCGTACATGAAGTTCCCTAACAAGGTGTACAGTAATGGACCTGATGCGGCAGTGACCATACCCTCTCAACTCTCTGAGAGTTGACTCATCTTAAAAAGGACGAGTACCCTAATGAATTTGTAACATCTTTGATGAAGTGTCTTCAGCTGGAGGAGTTAGATATTTGAGTTCCACTCCTTCCCTCATTCTCTTTGTCTTCATCTTCCACTCAGGTTTGGCCACTTGACTGTTGCCCACATCCTGCTGGAGAACGGGGCAGAGATGAATGGACGGAACAGGTTGGGTGCAAGTGTGCTGACAATGGCGGCCCGTGGGGGACACACTCATGTAGTCAAACTACTCCTGGAGAGTGGGGCCTACGTCGATGACTATGATCATCTGGCTGTTGTAGCAGAGGCAGTCTCCAACGGCAACAACAACAACAGTTGCAGGTTGGGGCTGCCACTCTTAAGACTAAAGCAGACTTCAATGTAGAGTTTATTTAAATAGAATCTTTAGTCTGGGACTGGTCTAAATCCTTGTCTGGGAAACTGGTGTGGCTCTGCCCTTCTTTGTCCACAGCGGGGCTGCTTTTGGAGGTGGTGAGGGTTGTCCAGAAGGAGGAGGTGGCAGGGAATTCATGGACATCACTGCTCTGATGGTGGCATCCCAGCATGGCCACGAGGCCACGGTGCGCCTGCTGCTAGAGTGGGGTTCTGATGTCAGCTTTTCCCAGAAGACCACTGGCTGGGGACCGCTGATGGTGGCCACCCTCAGTGGCAAGGTGAGGTTAAGGATAAGTGGGCGGTTGGCTGGTTGGATAGGTCAAAGGATGGATGGATAATACACTTTGGCTCTAGTGGGTGTCATTTAAGGATGGCAGTGTATCACATGTGCCTCTAAGAATGTATTTAAACATTGACAAATGTGAGTCCATTTCCACTACAGTTACAACACTGATGCAAATTGAGCATTATCCCAGCATGGCATCTGATTGTAAGTGGAAGGAAAACAGAAGAAGATGTGTGTGTTTTGAAGGTGGTTGTGGCTCAGCAGCTGGTGGAACACGGAGCAGACCCAGACCAAGTCAATGTTCTGTCCAAGACAGCCTTTGAACTCGCCATGCAGCTGAAACAGAGAGACATCAAGGCCTATCTGGACTCCATCACCACTGTCCGACCCCAGACAGGTAGGGCCTCCCTCTCCGACATGACACTGATGAACTACAGCATTGTCACAGGATGCTGCACAAGGTTTACAATGTAAGTGCAGCTATACAGGATATAAGAACTAAGGCACCAAAGTGTTTGCAAATGACTACACTATAAATATCCTACAGCTGAATTATTATACTTCATGGCGCACTATACAATTAAAGAATGAACAATCAAAAGAAAAAGAAAAGGAGCTCAGTGCAGTTTCATTTCTTCTTCTCCTGTTTCTTTTCTCAAACGTGTTGTTTTCATTTTGTTTTAGCCTGAGGGTGTGTTGAATTCTTCAAATTGTTGCTCTGTCTCTACCTCATATTACAGCTCTGTGTGTGTTGCCACAGCTAGAATGTAGATGTCTTGTATTGGAGTTCACACTGATGTGAGAGTGAAACCAACAGTGGCAGCTCTCAGCCTCTTTGATGTTTAATAGCTCTTCTCACCAGAGGTCCAGGATATAGGTCAGTTTGTGTGTGGTTTGTTTCTGTGGATCATGCTCTGTGGCATTCAAGCTCACCTGTGCTTCTCCATTATGATCCCCAATCTATCAATTTGTCAAGATAAATCAGTATTTGGTTAGGCAGTGATGTGTCGCACAGGTAGAACAGAAATGTGTGAATTTGTCAGCAAATGAAAGAAAAGAAAATCACCTTGTCAGACTGTCTGAATTTCTGACAGTATACAAGATGTTCCAGTTACAGCTCCAGTCACCTTCTTCTGTTAGTATTTAATGATGCTGGGCTGTGTCAGGTACGACTGTTGTCTCAAAGCATATCAGATCTCTCTTCTGTTCTCAGTCTTGCTCATTTCTTCACAGACGATGAGAGAAGAAGACCAGATGTGTTCAGTGCCCTCAAGTTGGGTAAGTTAAATTAAATTATTACTGAAAAAAGCTAAATTACATGTAAATAGCCTGTTGGTTTTAAGACTACCAGGTAATTACACTGATGAAAAACACAGACAAGTCCAAACATGTGCACAGTTACGGATCCATATGTGTGTTTCATGTTGACTCAGGGAATTCCCAGCTAGTTAAAGAGATCTTGGAGGAGGATCCCACTCAAGTGAATTCATCCAACCAGGAGGGAGCATCACCTCTGATGATGGCTGCGGTGAGCGGTCAGCTAGAGGTGGTGCAGCTGATGGTGGAGAAGAATGCTGACATAGACAAGCAAGATGGCGTCCATGGGTGGACAGCACTGATGCAGGCCACCTATCATGGGTAAGATGGGTTAAATGAGGCACAGTGGTGATGTTCCATTTTTATGTGGAGCTTGTTGAAATCAATTAACAAGATATATATAAATAATTTGATTTGAGCAGGTAATGAACAAACAGTTTGTGTCATTGTTTCTGTTTCCCTCCCTCCTCCAGTAATAAAGACATTGTCAAGTACCTGCTGGGTCAAGGGGCTGATGTCAGCCTTCGAGCTAAGAATGGATACACAGCCTTTGATTTGGTTATGCTGCTGAATGACCCAGGTACACAGACTGTGATTATCTTTGGTTTTTGGACCATTAGTTTGACAAAACAAGCAACTGAAAATGTCAGCTTGGGCTATAGAAACTTGTGGTGGATGTTTTTCACACCAAATGATTAATCCATGAAGAAAATAATTGATAGATAATGAAAATAAACATTAGCTGCAGCCCTGATATACACTTCAGTTGTTAATTTATCTCAACTTTCCACAATCATAAACCATCACTGTTGTGGCATTTCATTAAAAAGACATTGTTTCACTGTGTGCTCCAGTGTTTGTAATGTTAGGAGAGATATCTGCTAACACAGTTCATTCTTCAAAGAAAAATACTGAAATCATTTTCTAATGATCTTTTTTACTAATTATGACTTATTTTTTATAACTTTATTTTCTCTGTGTGGATGCTGTCAGACACTGAGTTGGTGCGTCTGCTAGCATCAGTGTGTATGCAGGTAGATAAGGACAAGTCGAAACACCGCGGCAGAGTCTTAATGACTCGCTCCAAAAGTCGACAGTCCCTCAACAACGTCCCTGTGCCACCTGATGACAAGGGAGGTCTCAAGGTAAAGAGCAAGTCCTATTACTTTAATATTCCCTTCAACAGATTATGTCTTAATGCTGTCTGTATGAATAAAAATCTGTAGCATTCATCGGTTACTTATATATTTCATTATTTATACAATTATTTATGTTTAGATTTCATTAAAATGTCATTTTAAAATCACATTTTATCTATGATTTAATGATAGAAACTTTATACTCAGAATGTTTTATATATACACCCCATACATACATCTTCCAGTCTTGGTGGAGTCGAATGTCAAATCGATTCCGACGGCTGAAGTTGACTCACACCCTGAGGCAAGGCCTCTCGTCCAATCGCCTGGCTCCATTCCCTGATGATGCTGAATCTTCACTGGATGCCACAATGAAGGCGAATAGGAAGCCTGGTCCTGTATCTAACGGGGCGCTGGCAACAGCTCCTGCCCTGGGAGGAAATGACGTTAGCACTGCCTGGGCTGTCAAGAGCAAAGATACTGGTGAGCTACAGTGATGGGACTGCAGTCTGTAAAACAACAGTGATGCCAGAAGCTCAGCATAAATGTCATTTTACATATGTACATGTTGTGCTTGTATGTTGTATGATGTGGAAAGGGAATATGTAAATGTGCTTTTTGCTCCCTTTTCCAGGTCTTTGCAGGGCATCCTCAGAAAAGGAGGACTTCCTCATAACCACCATGGTAGGAATATTAGTTTGAAAGTACATTTAATTGTACATTTCATTGGCTTTGGGCAGTTTTCTGATTAGTAAAAATGACATTAAAGATCCTCAGAAAGTTAACAAGCTTGGCTGAAACTATTTGTTTCAAACAGGTTTTTGTGATATTGGTGTCGTCACTTTTACAGAGGCTTCAGAAAGTATCAGACCTCTTCACTTCTTGCACACTTATTTAGATACTGAGTACTCTTTGAAGCCACTGTGTTTCAAGCATGTATGAGGCTTAGAGACAGAATTAGCACTTTTTTATAGGAAGTTGATTTTATGAATAAATGTTGTATAAATAAGGCTTATTGTCACTTTTATCAGTAGTAGTGTTGTGCTTCTACTTTTCCATCCCCTAGTTGAGGAGTGGTGCGCCCTTGACCCGGCTGCCCAATGACAAGCTGAAAGCAGTGATCCCTCCCTTCCTGCCTCCGTCCAACTTTGAACCATGGAACTCAGACCGTTCGCGCCTCCTCAGGGAGGGAAATAGTGAAGCGCCCCGCCTGCCCATGCCACCACAAAGGAAGCTAAACAGCAGTGGAAATTCAGATATTGTGAGTGTTTGTGTGTGAAGGAGAGACAGTTTGTGCTCAGGGGTGGAGTTGGTAAAACGTCTTTTGTTCTCTCTGCTTTATTTATCAGACGTCTATCAGTCGGGTGGTTAGTAGGTCCATTAAGTTTCCCAGCATACCCAAGGGGCCCTCATCCTCTTCTCCTTCCAACTCTGGTCACTACCACTCCCCCCACTCCTCCGGAGGCTCCAATGGGGTGGCAGGGCTCAACCGGGACTCTCACAACCGTTCAGGTTCACACAAACACAAATGCACTGTCAAACTGCACAGTACATCCAGATTATTGGCGAGCACAAATATATTATACACTGTGAACAATAAAATGCTCTCTATTTCTTCCTTCCACCAGGGGGCAGTGCAGACAGCGTTCTCTCCCAGATAGCAGCCCAAAGGAAGAGAGCGGCGGGTCTGGTAGATGTGAAGGTCCAAGCTCCAGAGAAACAGCACAGCCCCACACAGAGCCAGCCCCCACTGCCAGCCTCAGCACCCTGCCTGCCACTGCCTGATATCAGCCTCCCCGACATCCACTCCCACCCAAGCCTGGTCGCTTCCGACATCCACTCAAGAAGGGTCTGTGTTGAGTTTTGTCTCTGATTACTGTGATAACTGTGTAAAACAGCCAGAGTTGAAGAGGTGCCTCCTGTCATGTTTGTGAAATGGTGCTACTGTCCACCTTCTTTCCTTTGTAGAAGATGGAGCTGAAGAAGAGGCCGCAGTCAGGGAACTCCTCCACCTCCAAAAGCACGTCGCCCACTCTGACCCCGTCTCCTTCCCCAACGCCCAAGCCTCCTACAGGGCCAGGAGACTCTCTGTCCTCAGCCTCTTCCCATCCTCGCTCCAAGAGCAGTGGAGGCTCCAGTAGTGGAACCATCACTGATGAAGGTAATACCACATTGTATCCAGGGTTACTCTGACATCATTGTTCTATCTGCCATATTTGGGAGAACAATAGGTATTGGTGATAAACCTACTTAAATAATTTCAAGTGTTTGTCGTTTGTAAGTTTCATCAGTTTTATACTGATGTAACAGTCAAACTCAGTTGACTCTCAATGCAACATTGTTTAAAATTATTTTTCTGATTGTAAGAAATCCTCTTGTAAAGTAATTCATATCTATTTCATATCTACAATTAAACTGTGGTTAAAACACAAACTACTGAGAGACATTTCAGCCTTATGGCCCAGTTCTACTGTATGTTGTTTTGTCTTCATGTTTTCAGACGAGCTGTCTAGTATTTTGAAGAAACTGTCGCTGGAGAAGTACCAGCCCATATTTGAGGAACAGGAGGTATAAGTCTGTTTTCTCCTTTGTTTTAATAACATTTGAGTTATTAGTTGTCAGTGTAAAGGAAAGCATTTGCCATGACTGCGTTACTGAACTGCAGTGCCCGGCCACTTTATATTAAACACAGAAAATTGTGTATATTTAATTTATTGCACATATTTCATCCAATCTTCTTCTTCCCCTTCTTACAGGTGGACATGGAGGCTTTCCTGACTCTAACAGATGGAGACCTGAAGGAGCTGGGAATTAAAACAGACGGACCTAGACAACAGATCTTGGCTGCCATATCAGAGCTCAATGCTGGAAAGGTGATTTTGGTTCAGCATAGAGTGTATGGTTCTGCATTACATCTTTACTGCCAGTTGTGTGTTTATAGTTGCTCCACTTCAGTTTTTCCACAGTATAACCCAATATTACATTCTAGCAAAAAGTGTTCACAGTCTTAGCCAGAAATGTTAGGTAGAATTACTTTAAGCAAGGATAGAAAAAAAACCTAGGTGGATATTTAATAGATGGACATGATATTTGAAAATACAGCAAGAGCATTATATTTGCCCAATGTGTAACAATCTTTGTTGTCTGTCATCAGGGGAGGGAAAGGCAGATTCTTCAAGAGACCATTCATAACTTTCAGTCTTCCTTTGGTAGCAGTGCCAGTAACCCGAGACAACCAGGCGAACCACGCTGTGAGTGTCAAATGTTTAAACTGAGCCACTGACTCTGATGGAGACTCTGACACAGGTACATGCAAAGACAACGTCATAATCTGTTTCCACCTCTCTTTCTGTTTCTCTTCATCAGCTCCTACAGGTTGGATGAGACATCAGGTTCGTGCCTCCAACAAGAGGTAACCAGTAGCTGTGGTACCCATCAGGAATTACACCAAAGATACTTCAATGAGAGAAAAGTGCTGGAGACCCCAAGGTCACATCCAAGGAACAAATCATATGGAGTTTCCTTGACACCAGTGTCCCAGACCACTAGAGGACACTGCAACAAAAGGACCAAGCAGGCCCTGATAATCTGCCTTAAAAGGACTTTCCAGGACCAAACTGCCTTAAAGTGTTCCTCCTATGGATCCTACAGCAGGGGACATGGGGCACAGGGCTGGCTGTCCAGCAACCTGCTGCTGTGGTTTGACAAAGCACATGACATGTGGCAGATATACATTTTTTTGCCATCGTGAGGTGGTTGCTACATCTAGTAGCGAAAGATAAGAAGATCAAATACACAGCAGAGAGAGAATGAGTGTGAGCCCAGAGAGAGGTTTTTATTGTATCTGAACAAATCTGAGGGACCGAGCATATGTATTGTAACTGGTGAGTGAAGTCAGGAGAGAAGAAGAGACACATTATGAATATAAGCTTGTAATAATGTGACTGAGACTTGAGAGCAATTGAAACTAAAAAGTCGCACAGATGAGAGAAGCAAATGTAAAATGAGAAGGGGACATTCGCCAAGCTATTTTTTCAGTCATCCAGTCTCTTTAAGTGCTTTCACTCATGAATTTACAGACCACTATGTAAACAGATGATTTTCAGTCAGCGCTGTGCTGTTACGATGACGCAATAAGTAAATGTTTTTTGGTTTTTTTTTACTGCTTCAGACCTTATTGGACCTGAGTTGAGAAGATATTGGCAAAACATTTTGGGAGCATTTTATGAGCAGTATAAATTCTGTTTGAATAAGGTGAATTGAGCAATAGTTTCCACTGAGCCTTCATCTGGCTGCACCATGAAACGTTTGGTCCCCGTTCAGACAGACCCAGTACTATATCATCCCTAAATATCAGGTACTTGTAATCCACGTCTTAAATCCAAATGATGTGCTGTGGCAGTGTTCAGGATGGGTCCGTTAAATATTACATTATAACCTGTTTAGTCATGTAGTCTGTTGGGGAAACACAAATAAACACTGTGCGCTTTTTAAAAGGCTGGACTCTGGATGATGAATCAAAAAAGACTGAAATAAAACATGTTTCCAAAATTAAATGCTGCAAAATGCAATAAACTGAATACAAACAATTTTCACTGGTGCTTTCCTTGAACAGTTAGAAAGCTTGTTTCAGCTCCAGCTTTGCTTATATATATAAACTATGTGAAAACAAATAAAACTATGATGTAAAACCATCTTTCTTCCAAGATGGCAGTGACCTGCTGATGCGATGAATTACAAGGGTGGTACTGCACTGCCGGAGAGAACACTACAGACCCTGCTCTGTGACGTGTTTATTCAGGCTGAGGTCTCTTCATCACCTATAGTAGTCACATTAAAGTGAGACTATGTAACATTTAAAAGGAGAAATATGATGAAAAGTTTCGTTCATCTACAATAAAACCCAGTCTTACTCATTCCTGCACACTCAGGGGTTTTGCTGCACCAGCCTTGCTTGCTCTGGTGGGACCTGTAGTTTATGGTAGTTAATAATGCAAATGTTTGCAATCTTGAGATGAATTTCACTGAGTAACTTTGCTGACTTGTTGACTCCTCTCTACACATGCCACAGTCACACTTCATCTTAGCATTACCCTCATGCTGGATGCGCTTTAATTCCTCCAGGGTTGTAGCTGTGTTGTCAGTTAGCAGCCAGATGTGTAAAGCTCTTGTCTAAGAGCTGAAACAACCTAAAGTTTTGTTAATTAGTTCAACTTTCTTTCACTTGCTGTCCCTCATTGAAAAATCCAGAAACTATGAATATGCAAATATGCTTCTACTGTCAAACAGCACATCTGCACGGTGAAACTCAAACATCCAAGTGAAGCGACAATAACACATTTTTGAGTCAGTGATTAGCAGATGCACCATTGTCCATGTTGGCTTTGCAACACAGTGTGAACCCTGACTCTGATCACGGCTTCAAGGTTCTTCAGGAGCAGAGGGTGAGCCAGATATTTGTGTTGTCGTTTGTTGAAGCCACTGTCACCATGTGAGTGAGAGCAGGTGAAAAATGTGTTGATCTAAAATGATGACTGCTTCGAAACCACTTGAGCCAAAAGTCAGAAAAGCAGACTATCCCCAAACATGACCAAATAGCAACACACTGGCGTTGCTGAAATCATTATTGATGACCTGGATATAGACTGGCCCGACAGGCAGGCGACAGGGTTCCTGAGAGTTTAATGAAAAGCATCACTCAGTGTAGGAAAGCTTTCCTCTCCAGAACTGCGGCAGATTGAGTGCTCAGATGTAGTGTCGTATGTGAGCCTTAAGAAACTGGAGGAGAGAGAGATACATTTGGGATGTATTAACATCGCTGGGGCATGTGGGCAGCAAATGGAGTGACTCATTCAATTTCCTCTCAATTGTTTTCACTCACATAAGGTTTTGATTGGATTGAATAACATTTAATAACGTTGTCTCTAACTGTCAATACAGTAGTTGTACAGTAGTGAGGAACAGTGGACGTAGATCCTGGGTGCATGGGGGTCACAAAATCAGTGACGATGATAGTGACTCAGAGAAGAAGATTGTTTTTTTTTAATGAATGACAAAATAGAAACCATCCTCTGTTTTTCCTCTGCTGATGTTTTTAACTACCTCTTCAACTGGTAAGACATCGACAGTCTTAGCCTCAGAGGTTGAAACTGGTCTCGTCTTGTGTGGTAAAACCGGATTCATATTATAATCATCATTAGAGATAAAGTTTCAGTCTTCATGCCCTGTGCTTTGCCACAGCATACATAGCTATGAGTACTGTGTTCCTCAACAGAGACAGCAAGACTATCACAAAACTAATCCCGGGTGGTGTGTAGAGCATGTAGTCAGTCTCACTAGGAGCAGTTGGTCTTAACATAATAGTCACAGGAGAATGTATCAGACTGTCTTCTACTAAACATCACACCCCTCGAGTTTGGTTCAACCATTAGCAGCATGGTGACGGTGCTTTGCTCCATCAGGATGCGTGATGGAAAATTTTAGGCTGGGATGAAATGCAAAGTGACTCTCCCAGTGGTGACACATTTTACCCAGGTTACCAGATGTACATCACTTCCCTACATACACTCTCTCTCTCTCTCTGCTACACGTACCTTCAGTTCCTCTCTCTCTCTGCTTCGCCTTCTCTCGGCCGAGGAGCAGACAGCACTTTGACACATCCATCAAACTGTGCAACTTCACAGCAGTTGTTGGTGAGAGCTACAGCACAGCTAATAGCTAACGTGCACAACAGTATCCAAACAAACAGTTGCTGCCTGATTTCACATTTGCATTCCACTGTCAACATTCATCCTCACCAAAGTGACTCATCTGCTTGCAGGCTTTCCCAGCATCCTGGGTGTTACACAACACTATAGCCCTTTTTCTGTCTCTCTGCCCCCCTCCCCCCTTTCTTTTTTCAGTTTACTTCACACAGTTAGAAAAGAACCACAAACATGGGATGGAGCAGATTACAGAAAGATTGAGGGGAGCAGAGGACAACCTCCATCTGACCCTTGTCCTGACCATGAAACAACCTTTGAAAATCCAAATGTCAACTAAAGATTATCCCCACAGAGTCCAAACACACAATATTCCCTCTCAAACTGATTGACACAGCTCTGGATACAAGGACCAACAAAAACGTGACAGCAAAACACGAGTTGGAGGAGTATCTTGTTGTGTTTGGCTGCACTGGGTGATGCGGCTGCGCTGTAAAACACAAAAAGCTCATTTGGAGCGCAGACACACTGAAACTGAACTACACAGCCTGTTATGTTGTTGTAAGATGGGAGGGGATGAAACGCTGTAAATCAGAAAGATTAATGGATTGTTGCTTTGTTGACCATCCACCTGTTTGAGCTTTTCTCTGTTTTTAATTGTGCGACATTTCACTCCTTGTATTTGATTTTCTCAGTTTTTGACAAATTACAGCGAAACTGCTTTGTAATCACTTAATATTGCTTTTGAGCAAGCTTAGTTGATTAAAATGTTATTTGCAGACACAAAGCTGCAAATAACATTTTGGTGGTTACAGATGCTGTGAGGAGCTGATCTGACGTGGTTTTATTCCTTCTGAATCCCAAATGCTACTCAGCGTTTTCTAATGCCCTGTTCCATGTACTTGTATTTGCATTTCCTGCTGAATCTCATAATTTTACAGATCAGTGACCAAGGATTAGAAGGATTATTCTTTACTGACACCACAGATACTTCCCAGTTAACAAGTCCCACCTTTCTACGTTTTGCAGCAGTCATTTTATTTCAGTGATCACAGGCTACTTCGCTCTGTGCCATTCAAGTTGATTGTGGTCTCATGAGATCAAAACAGATCTGTTCCTTGTCCCTGAAAAACACTAGTCTGTTCAGCTGTGGTCTTAAACAGTTCAGGGTCAGTGTGTTATTGTTGCAGCATTTCTGCACGAGTATTAATATGAACAGTTGAAACTGCACAGTTGTTTTTGAATACATGAAGGCATGCATGTGCTATATGTCTGCATGGTGTTTCCCCCCATGCCCTAGGGGTCAGAACATGCGTCCTGACCTAAAATAACTGCTTGAGCTGGTCTTGTCCATTAACAACTCTTTGCTGTCATGGATTATACTCTGGCTCCACAAATCCTGACGAGGCCATCCTGCTCCAGCACAACAGCAGCAGACTGTGAACTCTCCTCCCGCTCTCTGAGTTCAGGGTCATCTGCAAGCGTAGCTGTCACCTCTGATGACCCCGTCCATTGCCAGGACTGGACAAAATTTCGGCACGCAAATTAAATTCCACCATATTTTCTGTAATAGTTTTCTTGCATATTGTCTAAGATACTGGTGTATGTGCACTTGTTTGTGTGCAGATAAATCAAGATTGTGAGCTATACTGTGTGTGAATTATGTGTTAGGTTCTCTCTCTTTGCTTCTCACTGAGCAATTACACAGCACTTAGTGACACTAAGGACTTGGCCTAAATGACAGTGACATGACAAGAGTGTATTTTTGGCACTTTCTGATGGTGACCATCCCATTAATTATGAATGTCCATTAGAATCAGACTTGTCATGTCGCAGCCCTGCATGGCCTCTGGTCTCCCATGATGATTCTAACAGAGACATCTTAATCAATGAAAGCCACACTGTTGCACCTGGCAGATTGTTTCACTGAGTCCTATTTAATCCATGGTCATTATTCTGAAGTTTGTATTTAGCCATACACACACACACACACACACACACACCTACTGTGTGCACAGATATGCACTGACGCACACACATGGTTGCGTGCAAAGGTCTGCCCCAGCAGTGTTAGCAGAGCTTTAAGCCCGGGCTAATCTGCAGGGCAGCTTGGATAGAGTTGTCAGTGGATTTACATTGATACCAAAGCTCCCTGTAGCTTTAATAGCAGCCACTGACAATGCTAACAGGACCTTAGGACCCCCTCAGACATCTGACCCCAACCCCACCTGTCACAACAAATTAAACATACCCTCTGATGGACACTTTTGATGCAAGAGTATGAAAGACAGCAATCTGCTCTGTCAAAGGGGCAACCTGACTGTTGCACTTTAAGAATTACATTTCAAAACAGAGTGAGGAGAGTAGGAATGACTGAATGTCATGAGAGTACCGTCCTGCTTCTTTAATACACTGAATTTAGTTAGATTAGTTCTGACATAATTGAGGACCAGCGGTGATTAATTCTGACTCATCACACAGCCAAAAAGCTCTCTGACCACTGTGGGCCTCCGAGGGTCTCTGGTCACAGATTAAAGTTTTAGTTTCATAAACATGTATCAGATCCTTTCAGAAATAATCTTAGTAGGTGGGGCCACATCACAGTGACTCTGGAGAGCCCTGCTGTCCTCAAGCATAGATACTACAAGAATATACAGAATGTGACCAAATAAAATGTATATTTTTATCATTTGTAAGTGAAAGATCCCTCAGTAGTGTAGGTTACTCTATTGTGTCCACAGGTTTGTTTTCTCTTTGTTCCATATACCAGCCTCAGTGTATTATCCCGTATGATCCTTATTCTGTAGGTGTGTGTGTGATCCCGTGTGACACATCACCAGGGGAAGCCTCCTCTACTATGCCCTGTTCATTTAAAGAGGAAGGGTGCGTCTCAGCCATTGTCTTGCATGATTTACTACACATCAATACACAAATAAAGCCCCGTGTGCTCGGGGTATGTTTGTAGAGCATGAATGTGAACACTAGGGTGCAGTGCAGGAGCCCTCCACACAGACTACATACTGTGCATGTAGTCAGCTGACTATCTCTGTTTCAGTTACAACACACAACAGTGCGATATGCCGTGGGCTTTATTAGGTTCAAGTTTTACTGACAACCTTCAAAATAAAACTTAAAGGTCAAAAGATACAATTTATTTCTCCACAAATTAAAAGCACAGAAAATCACTTGATGGTTCTTTCAACTGATATAGACCATAAAAACATATATTAATTTATTGTTTATTTACAACACCATACATACAGGCTCCTGTCCCGGGATCTGAGCTCCCAGCCCCCCTGACAGGCTGTATCCTTGTCCCTTTTATTTCTGCAGGCATTTGTCCCCCTCCTGCCTCACTTCTTGTCTGGCTCTTTCTAACATTCAGTCGGTCTGAAGCAACATTTCCCAAGCTTCACTGATAAATCGAAACGTTGAGGTTTGGAAACTGTGTCGGTAGCCTACTTAAAAATGTTATTTATCTGCAGCCAGTGCCTTGAGATTAAATGTGCAACAGTGAAGCTTTGTCTCCGACCCCCTACATTAGGCTGTGAATACCCACATAGGCAGTCGCGTTGCTCATTAAAGCAGAAAGCATGTGGCCATATTTCTGACTGAAAATCAATTTGAACCAGTGAAAGAGTGAAATGTTTTCCTCTGCCTGAGGTGACTGCAGGTCGGCTGGCTCCGCCTCAGGCCCACCGGACACCCCCTGTCAGAGCCAGTGTCTCAGAATGCGTCTCATCGCTGCATTGACGGATAACTGAGCCCATGTGCAGTATTTATAACAGACTCATACCCAGGCCAGTCAGGTCAACCTGATGATGGGAGCACTTCCGGTAAAACATTCAAAAATAAAATGCTACGGACGGAGATCAAGGTGGGATTCTGCATCTTGAGACAGTGGCACAGATATATAAAAGTAAGGCATTTCAGTAAGTTCTAATCAGGTGAAACGCAGTGGCAAGCATTAGCAAGCCCACCATCAATAAAGCAAATGTACACAGCTTTAAAAACTGTATGACTATGATTAGCTATTAGATTAGTCCCGTCACACTCACAGCGGTGTCACATCTGATCCCAGGTGAACCCCACAACATGGTGTATGAGGTCCGCAGCACATTCATGCTTTTGTTTTGAAGGTATGACCCCGTCTGAGCCTTAGGTCTGAACCAGCGCTTCATCCACTCGGGCCATCGTGACTCCCGGTCCCGTCCGACGCAGCGCGGTGTCTGTCAAACGTGTGTTGCTCCTGCGCGGGCCCGGAGCAAACCCCCGGGCCGTGGAGCGGTGTCCAGCCCGGACAGCCTCGGTGTGAATCCGGGGTCTGCGCCTCCGCTGCCCCTGGCGAGTGATCCCTCCTCTCGCCCTGCTCACGGAGTGTGTGTGTGCTGTGCGCTCAGGTCCTCTTTGGCTCCTGCTACTTTCATGTACTCCTCGTAAATATACCAGCTGTTCAACTATTAAAGTGGAGTTTAGCAGGGGGATACACGTCGGTCAACACAGATTGCACACTGATACACTCCAGAGTGGAGGCGGCTTTTCTCTGAGAGGAGCAAATAAAAGCTGCAGCGAAAGAGTAAGCCACTCGTAGACTTGAAACTTTTGAATATTAGCCTACCCAGTAATCTGGAAGAAAGCAATGAATGATAGCCTCGGTGAGAAAACCTTAGTCATGTAGTTTTTATTATTATCAGATGTAAAGAAATGCCACAAATATAGGCCTGTACAAGGCGAATGTAAAAACAACTTAAAACCGAAAAGCGGTAATTCCCATTTGCAGGCAACACCTGAAAGCAGCATAAGCCTCATTTTGTGTGTGTGTGTGTGTGTGTGTGTGTGTGTGCGTCTGCGCCGGCTCTGTGTTTGTGAGGCAGAGAGTTGCGTGCGAAGAGCTCGACATGTCATTCAGAGGAATCCGCCACCTGAAACGCGAGGAAGTGAAGGCGACTCAATTGGGTATAAAGCATCAGCCAACATCTGCCCCGAGCAGTGCAACGCTGATGAAAACATCAGCGCGGAGCTCGGACGGGACCTCTCCGATTCCTTTGATTTCCCTTGGATTTATCATTTGGCATTACCGAGTCGGTGCACTCAGGGAGACGCATCTCTTTTCTGCACTTACAGTGACTGTGGCTCTGCAGCCAACAACACTATACTGGAATTAACTGACATCCACACAGATATTGGGTTAGTGCTGTTTTGACTATTTTTTACGTTTGATGTGATTTTTTAAAATTATATATATATATATATATATATATATATATATATATATATATATATATATATATATATATATATATATATATATAAATTGTATGTATATATATATGTATGTATATATATATATATATATATATATATATATATATATATATATATATATATATATATATATATACGCACTCTTATAGGCTGGAGATTATTTACATAACTTACACTATTGTGTCATTGTGTTATTTTATGTTATTTTATTGTGTGACTATCGGCAATTATTTGTAGATTATTTAATCCATATGGTATAAATCTTGATTGTTTGCTAATTTAGACGTAATATTGTTGCAGACTAACAATTACTTCATTGGGGTTATTTTATTTTACTTTAATTTTGGGGGTGCAGGGAATTATTGCATATTTAGCCCAACGAATGGCTTTTAATGTGCAATAACGAGTCTGAACCTAGTGTGGTTGCGTTCTCTCTCCAGCCACATGTAAACTTTCCGTCCCTCTGTCTCCTCCGCAGCGCACCTGTTACCTCCACGGAGCGCAGGACCATGATCCCTCCGGGAGACTGCATGTACGCGGGCAGAAAGAGGAGGAAGCCCATCCAAAAACAGTTAAGGAGCGCTGCTGTAATGTGTTTGTTAAATCCATTTACTGCGGCAAATGGTTGCCCAATTTGTTGTTGCTTTTATTTCAGCCTGGTAATGTGCTGGGGAAACTTGCTGTAGGACTAAAGTTAAAGAGTAGATAGATTATCGTGAATCACAGGAAGCTCTTGAGGCAACAACATGAAGGTGTGAAAATACGAAATCTCCAGTAGGTCGCTGACAGTTTTAAAATAAATGAAGCACAGAATAACTTGTTATAATAGATCTAATACTACTGATCATAGCGCTTTCTGTTGCAAACATACAATTAATAATATGGCACTTATTAAAAAGTTATGTAATTATAAGCATCTTACCACTCACCATAGCTTAATTTTAAAGATTCTTATCCACATAGCCAGAAATGTGGGGGTGGATGATGGGTAAAATGAGGGCTACTTTTTTTGGACAATCTTGTCAGCTAATGTCATGAATAGTGAATGTAGGTTATATAAGATTTTGAAGAGGGAAGTGGTAATTTAACAAGGCCTGTGGCATTTATAAAGTTTTCATGTTTTGCGCTGCCTTTGCAGCTGATCTGAAAGGAAATCTTTGCCACATTAAATCACTGCTGTATGTGGGCTGAAATATACATTTGAAATTCTAGCCTGCTTGTTATGCCACCAGATGTTTAAAGACTTTGAATTCTAATTCAGTGCCCCCAGTTATTCACTGATATTTCTTTGTTTAGTTTTGGAATAAAGATGTTGTTTTGGTTCTTCATGCGTACTTTGAACTTACAAGTGAAGTAAACATCATCTGAATAATCTGATCAAATCTTGACACTCACATGTATTCTCTTAGATGTTTTTTCAATGGCAACAACTGCAAAATGTGATTTGTAGTTTGGGCCGTTGTAATAAACAAAGTCGAAGCGTTCATGTAAAAGTGTTCTGTCTCCGTGGACATGAACAGAAACGTTCAGCTGTGGAAACTGGAGCTGACCATTACATATACGGATCATGTTAAGTTATGCTGGTAAAGCTGTGTGCACCATACTAAAATACACAAGTAACTCTGTGCCTGGGGGCATTTTACGTTCTCTACGGCACTGAGAAGGACAGTGCAGTATGTCCCGTACCTTTCATAAGAAGAGAAGAGGGAAACAGCCACAGTGGGTATTTAGTAAATACTGATAATTTATTTTAATGTAAAACTACAAGTTTCATGTCAGCCTGGAGAGATGTTTAATAGGGACTGAAATGTGATATGACAAAGCTCTTAGATCATTAGTTTTGTTGTGAGGAAAAAAAAATAAAGGGACTTGTCACTGGAAGAATCACGAATCAGTGTGGTGGATGGTTTGTTGGGGAAGGCTGAGTCAAAAGGAAATACAGTTTAAAGAAAGAAGGACTTGTGCAGCGTGTGGTTTGTATGATCATGTGTTTGTACTCGGGTTTTCAAGGTGCGGTGGTTACCATCAAAACATGATCCTGTAGTTTCTGCCCTAACAATGAGGAACAACTATAAAACAAGTTTGGAAAACATTTCTGAAAAAATTAATTCAGGCCGATTCTTCCTTTAATAGTTTCATGCACTGTGTTGCATTGTGTTTTTGGTGTTAGACACATAAAATACAGGCTCCTAGCCACTGTTTAGCTCTTAGGAAATATCACTCACAATTAATTACATTTTCTTTTCAGCCAGGATCATCATTAGTTGACCAGCGAACTGTGAGCTTTATTAAAAGGCCTAAGTCATGTAGTGTGAATCTGACTGACTCTAACGTTGCCATTAACAGACGCATTGTGGCAACAAGTGAAGCTGAAGAAATCATTTTGTGTGTTCAGGCTTTTCTCAATGTAATCCAAAAAAAATGATTGAGTTGGGGCCATTTAGCTAAAACAATTCTTATTTTTCAGCATATTTTAAAACACACAGACACTCAAACACACACTCCCAGACACCCTCTCAACCCTGTCTCTCTCTCTCCCCCCTCTGTCCGTCTCATCATCAGGAAGCCGTCCTCTGCCAATGAGAAAACCAACCCGTCCAAGCGGCACCGGGACAGGCTGAATGCCGAGCTGGACCGGCTGGCCAGCCTGCTGCCGTTCCCCCCGGATGTCATCTCCAAGCTGGACAAGCTGTCTGTGCTGCGCCTTGCAGTTTCCTACCTCCGTGTCAAAAGCTTCTTCCAAGGTAGGGGAGGTCAAAAAGTTGGCATTTGTAGTGGGAGGGGCTGGAATATTTGGTTTATTTGTGTATGTGAATGTGTGTGTGTGTGTGTGTGTGTGTGTGTGTGTGTGTGTGGCTTCAGGTTTATAGGGAGTTGTTGAGTTGATAGGGATGAGACTCATTTATGGGGTTGATAATGGGATATCAGCTGCTGTGAATTGGCCCAGAGGTCAATGTTTCACCTTTGATATATAGATATGATGCAGTAAGTTTTTATATGCTGGCTATGGAAACCCTTTAACTTATGTAAACCGATTGTAAGGAAACACAATGATAGGATGTTATATATGCAAGTTTTCAATATTATTAGTAGTGGTAGTAATGAGTATTGGTAGTAGTAACAGCCCTATAGCTAGTTTTATGCTGGTTTTAGTAAACCCAATATTTTGGAACATTCTGGCATGAAGACAGTCACCTATAGATGTTAAATATAATTTCAAAATATTGGCTATTAAAAGCAAAAAAAGTCTTGCTTACAGCCAAACTGTATTAGTCAAAGGCTTGTGCGTTCAGGCGTGTGTGTGTTATGGTCAAACCCAATTAAGAGGCAGATACAGAAACATATTCATCTCTACATGCTCTTTATCATTTGTCAATAGTGTGGCAGGCGACAACTCTAAATCTTTAGATTAAAATCACCTTACTATAAGGGAAAAAGGACTGATAATACCGGCCTGTTAAATGATGGTAATTTCATAGAATTAGAGACTAATCTGTGAATTTTTGTTCTGTCTGCCTCATGAGTAACAATCGTCTTGGCTCTCTCATCAACTGACTCTAATTTAGACCAACACAGATACTGCCTGGGAACTAAAGATAAGCAGCAGAGGTGGCAGTGTACTCTCCTGCAGCATCTGGATCATCTGGACAGAGAACTCTTATTTTGATGAAACCTCGGTCACTGTACTGTGCAGTCATGGCTGTGGGAATGTTTGCCTTTCTTCTTCAATGTTTTATAATTAAAGTTTTATTAAATCAGTAAAGTGATTTGAAGGAGGCATCTGTGATGACTTTGCTGTAGATATGAGGTAATATTTGTATATTCACCAACCCCTCATTCTTTTGTGTCTTTAAGCCACATGTAATTAAGAGGTTTATTATGGTCCACACTCCTTTTCCCACCCTCCCACCATCCACTGAATGCCTCTCTCCGTCTCCTCGTGTTGCTCCACGATCCGCTTCAAATATTCATGGGCCGCTTGAGGATGCATTTTGTTGCTGGTGGCTGCTTTATCAACATGGAGGCCACTGGCACAGCTAGATTTGACAGTTGTACAGACAAGAGGTTTAAAATAAGGAGCATCCTCCCTCTGTCCTGCCGGAGAAAACGTGTATGAGAAAGTAGAAGGGGGGTGAGGGAGAAAGGGAGGCCTGTGGAGAGGAGCCTCACTGCCTTCTTAGTCTTAGGAGCTGAAAGAAAGTCTGTCGAAAACAGTTTTCTTAGAGAAGTTGGCAAAGGGATTTCACTGGCTCTCCTCTGCACATGTGGCTCTTGTCTTTCACCTTCGTCTCCTCTGATCCTTACATTACCTCCTTAATCTGCATCATCCGCCACCTTGGTTTGGCATGGCATCCAACAACTGGCATCCTCTTGGCTAGAGTCATACAACTGTAACCACACACACGCACACACACGCACACACACACACACACACACACACACACACATGCATTCACTCAGTTATTTTACTGTGAATGCTCATTTAGCTTATCCATCACGCAAAGATGCAGGGCAGGTGGTAATCGGACTTATTAAAGGTGCCTTTCCTGGATAAGGGCTCACGCAGAGTTAAAGACCACAACCGCTGCCTTAATGAAGAGTGATGCTGAGTGTCAGTGCTGTAAGTAAGGCGCTGGAAAATGAAGAAAGTTCAGTCGTGTGTGAAAGTGTTGAAAGGTATGCAGAAGGTGTTGAAAGCTGAGAGGGGATATTGCTTGTGTACTGTTTGGTAGTTTGGCAGTTCTAATAGCTAACCAAGATAATATCATCTCTCAACTCACCTCAGAGTTACAGTCATTTTTTAGGCATTTAAATGAGCAGTAGAGCTGGCATTTATTTGTGAATATTACAGCATCTTTCATTCTGAATTCTTTGAGCATGCATCGGTGCTAAAGCCTGTATTCGATTGCTCTGCCTCTGCTGGAGGCCTTGTTATCAGTGGCAGAAGTGACCAGCTTAGCTGTCTTTTGATGCTACACTAATGAGATCAATTAGAGTGGAACATGGGGGATTTGTTTCTGTGTGTATCTCTCTTTGGTCAGCTCCCTTGACCGTCACAATTGGAGTTTTTCCATTGATATTTAAACATGGAGTGTAGCCAGAGCTTTTCCAGATAAATCTAAGATGAGCAACATGTACATGTCCACATCCTTCCTGTGGTTTGGAACAACAGTGACAATCATCTTTCTTTTTCTTCTTATTTGAACCGTGAGTCATTCTCTGAAAACATGACATGAAACCATGAAACCTGCAACTTTAAGTTTCATTTATCTTTGTAAACAGTTTCACAGAGGAAGGATGAAGGTTTCTTTCCACTTATAGTGATGAAGTTCTCCTTTTTGTCCACTGGGGGGACTGTGTGAAGTTGCTACTGAGTCAGGACTGGTGTTCAGTTTTGTTAGATGCCCCCTCCCCCCCCCCCACTGCCACCACCTCTGTATCATTATAATTTATCATTATCTCTCAGGACTAGACCACTATCTGTTTATCTTATATGTGCAGCCACTGTGGTCATACTTTGTGCAACACCCTCGGGACATTATGTGCAATATTTTATACAATACATACTGATGTCCTTTTTAAGATGCCGATGCTCTTAATATGCTGTTATTTTTATTTCTACTATTTATCGAAAATGCAGAGAGATATGTTCTTCTTCTTCTGTGTGAGTACAGGATTTCCCTGCAGGTTGGATTGTACAACTTGTTCTGTCCTTTTAAAAAGTAGATTTATTGACATAGACGATATAGATATCCCATGTTCAGTGTGTGGGAAGATTCAAAGAAGAGTAGCAGGTGGTTTTGGAAGCACCTGAGATGTTGCGTGACAGTTCATGGGTGGAGCACAGTAAACACTATGTACCTATGCACTATATGCAAATATACCCCGAGCCTGTGTGTGTGCATGTGTAAATAAGGGCGACATCAGACAGAGAGTCACCACAGTTTCCCTTAATCATCATAATCCATGGGATTGAAGTCTGGTGTGTTTACAGGCACTGTATGATATATACCTCCCATGCTGAAAAATAGAAACAATAGCTGTTCGGGCACAATTTAATTTCCCTGTATTTGTATGTATCTAACTATGCCATGGCACAAGTAAAGCATGTAGTGTAAATGGGCCACAAGTCCAGAGGGTAACACCCCTTAAAAATAATGATAAAAGTACAAAAATCGAAATCATCATTTCATAGCCTACAGGCTGTGTGGAACTCATAATCCCATCTTTTTCATTTAATTCTTATTTTGGGTCAGGGTATATTTTCCTATTTCTGAGCAAGTGGGTCCACGAGAACATGTATGTGCGTGTGTGGTTGTGTGTGTTGACAGTCAGCAGGCTGTAATTCCCGTCTCCTCCATGTTAGGTCTCTGCCCTAACTGTAATTGCTGAGCTTGTTAAATATTTACCCTGAGGATTAACTATCCGTCCTCTGTCTTTCTGTCCCAATTGTCTTTATTTCTCTTCCAGCGATGTGTCTGTTTTTAAAGCCTTGCTGCAAGTTATGCATGCATTATTTGAAACTAGAATTTTGTTTTGTTTTGAAAATTCAACCAGGTTACATATGTGTGTTTGTGTGTATATGTGTGTGTGTGTGTGTATATATATATCTATATATATATATATACACACACATTACAGAAAATGTAATGTGAATTAAAACCGGCTCTAACAACACTAGAAGTCGGCAGAGCTTGTGATGAGAATCAGATGGGAGTTTCTGGATGTTATTTGTAAATAATGCATTTATATTAGCTGCTAGCATGATTTGTATTGGGGCGGCACAGTGGTACAGTGGTTAGCACTGTTGCCTCACAGCAAGAAGGTTCTGGGTTTGAACCTTCGAGTCTGGCACCTTCCTGTGTGGAGTTTGTTCTCCCTGTGTCTGTGTGGGTTCCCTCCAGGTTCTCTGGCTTCCTCCCACAGTCCAAAGACATGCACATTAGGTTAATTAGTGCCCGTACGTGTGAATGTGAGTGTGAATAGTTTGTCTCTACATGTCAGCCCTGTGTGTCCCGTCCAGGGTGCACCCTGCCCTCGCCCAGTGTCAGCTGGGATTGGCTCCAGCCCCCTGCGACCCAGTTTGGATCAGCTGTATAGAAAATGGGTGAATGGGTGCAATGATTTATATTTGATTAAAGCAAAGCTGGCTTTGTTTGTGTGGGCTTTTTATAATAAGCTGAGGTGGAGCTTGTGGTTGGTATTACATGTTTCTCTGTTACTCCTTCATTCTCTGTCTCTGTGATGAAGCAGACATTTCTAAAACAAATAAAAGTTAGTTAGTTGTAAAGCATGTAAACCTGTGGCTCAGGGACGACCACTGGTCCCAATCTCCAGAAAAGCTAGGAAAGTTTCAGTTGGCCCTTCTCTCTCTTAGACAACTATGAACAATCCCTGAGCGAGGTAGTGTGTAGTTGTGTGTATTTCCTCTAGAGTGTGTGTATTACTGTGTGCATACCATGGAGGCTATTTTGACTATGTGTGCTGCGATTCTTTGATGAGGTGTGACAGAAGCTTCTTTTGACTGCATCTGTCACCGTCTCAGGTCCTGGTCCTCACGGCACTGCGATCAGATTCCCCATCATGCCCCCTGGAAAAAAAAAGCAGCACTGGCATTAATCCATATGTGCTTCTTACTGCCCCCGTCTCTGTCTGTCCTCATCGTCAAAGAGTGTGTCCTTCATCTCTTCTAGTGTACCAGCTGTGTACTGACTCACAGGAACTTGCGTTTGTCAACCCTCAAACCACACTCTCTCTTCTTTACATGTTTTATATAATTCTCATGTATTTAATTAATTAATTTTCTTTCTGCCTTTTCTTCTTTTAAGCCGCCGCCCTAATTACAGGACATGCCAGAGGAAAGCTAAATTAAGGTTGATTGGTAGATTTCTAAACTTTATTGTCTATAAACACAACAGAGGGTTGTTTTAGTTGTCTGTGACTCAGGGGACCAACATCTAACTTCAGTTAAATTATTAAAATCATCCACATCTTACAAGAACCCCCCTTAAATTACTGGACTGACATGTGCAGTAGAACTAGTTCTGTTTTTCTGTTGTTTTTTTGTTTTATTTTTGCTTGTTTCAAGAGATTGTAAAATGAATTTATGGACAAGTGAAATGACAAAGGTTTTTGTCTGATATTAGATCAACATCCATGCTTCTTATTTGGATTGTGCCACCTGTATTTATCTGTTTCACTTTGATATTGTCTTGTGAAAAAGACATTTGTGGTTAATTGAGCAAAGACTGAGTCTGTTCCTGTCTATCATGTCACAGTGTATTTTAACACGGACACCACTGGTGGTTGGGCTGAAGTTTGTGCCTTTCACTATGTAGATTATTGCATGTATGCTTCGATCTATGTAGGGCGTCTGAGTTGACATTTTTCAGGGTTACTATTTTCAGACTGAACAGAAGAGAAATAAATGTTTTCAGAAGAAGCCACCTGAAATACCCCAAGGATACGCTGTTTTTAACAAATGCTAATGATTAACTTTCAGTAGCACATCCAAGAAGATTTGAATAACCAAGCATATGAAATTTTCCCTTCTTTATAAATTAACACTTTAACGCACATACACACAGATCAGTCAACATGATGCACAGGGCTCTTCTCGTTTGGCTTACACTCTCCTCTGCATAGTTTCTCTGTTGTTTTTTCTTTTTTTTTTTACATTTCAAGATAAAAAAAAAGTCCTGCACATTAACCTCTAAGAGACAACAACAACCCTCTAGATGACTTCAGTGTAGTATTGCTTCATTTTCAGTAAATGATCTCCTCTGAATATTGACAGTGTCTTGCAATATATCATAACAAGCCCTGAAGTTACCACCAAAAGAAATCTCATGCCCAAATATAAATGCCTGTGGTTTAAATGTATCCACATCACAGCGAGGTATATTTATAAGTGTGTCTGGAAGTCCTCAATTAATGCCCCACCTTCCCGCTTAGCTGCTGGTCCAGTCAGGGTGTTGACAGGGTACGGGAACACACACACACACACACACACACACACAGACACACACAGACACATGCAAATGTGATGAGAGATTCAAGTGCAGGTACCTATCTATGCCAAGTTTGATAAGTTGACATGCTGATCATCTCGCTGTTACACAGAATCCACACAGCAGCCATTAGTGTTTAGATCTGCACTTGCTGATCTCCGAATGTGTGCAAGCCAGTTTCAGTGTGTGTGCTGTCTGCCTCTAAATGCTGGGTGAGCTATATAAAAGAGGAAGAGAAAGCCCACAGGCCCCACAGACTCACGCCAGGCATACGCCACCCATGACGTCAGCCAACAGACAGGACACGATTTTGTAACTAAGTCATCATCGTGCAAGAGGAAGGAGAGAACGAGGCGAAACAATCAGTCTGGGTCCTTCTTCTCTCATCGACAGATTTAAGAGAATTTCATGGATGTAAGCCCCCTTTCCACCAATATTTGGGTTAATCCTTTTTGGGTCAAATCTGTATCCAATCGAGTCAACGCAAGAGCAGGCCGTTCAATTTCCCAAAGAGTGAGGTGGTGCAGCGTGATAGCTGTTTCTGAATGGATTCTTTGCTCAGGGGTGAAAATGTGTTCAGGTCAGATTATAGATGCACTTTGTGTTTACTAAACTCTTAGTGACCCGAGACTTTTTCCTTCCCTATACTGTGCAACCAGACGCCAGGGTAGAGGCCAAGACAAATCAGCAAGCTGCACTGACTATAAATGAAGTGAAAAGGTTTAGCAATAGAAAGGTCAAGATGTGGTCAGCTTAATGTTGTTTTGAGCCTCTGAAGTAGAATGTCCTTGTTATCTAGTTATTGCGAGGAGATAGTATTGGCAGCATGTTTGCTTTGTCTCTGGCCGTGCTCTGACCTGGCATTAACATGCAGCTGGGCTGATCTGATCACAAGTGCACAGCTTTAAGTACATCAGTTCTCACCTGGCATTAAAATGTGTCTCCGCATGTGTCTCGAGTGATATCATTTCAGTTTGTTTTTAACAAGCAGGAGGCAGCAATACTAATTTAATTTGATTTCCATCCTGATCTGCTGCTTGAGCAGAGGATGTCAGTGGAGCAGGCAGTCCTTCAGTGTGGCCCTGGACACGTTCGCATACACACTCCGAAAAGAATGTGGCCACTTGTGGCCCACACCACCTCCAAATGTAGTCTGAGGGATCGGATCTCACAGTGTCCTCAATGCTTCTATACTTAGTGCTGTCCACTTGTGATCAGATCACCTGAGATGCATGCTAATGGCAGGTCTGAACAGGGCCTCAGACCCATTTAAGTCCATCTCGGTACAGGTGTGCACACATTATCACTTATATTTAGTTTTCTTCATGTTAGCATGTTGACATTAGCATTTAGCTTAAAGCACCTCTGTGCTCAAGTACCACCTAAAAGGGACTTTTGACCATTTAATGAGAATCTGGATAATTCTGGGTCTTTGAAGGAGCCTGTTCAGGCTGTGGCAGTAATATGCTCCCAGGTTGGTTATTATATGTATTATATGTATAAGTATATGCTCATTAATCCAGTTTTTACATCTGTCTATACCTTTTTTGAAGTGAAAACTAAAACCGACTGAAGGTCAAACACGTTGACCTTTTTAATTTGGCTCTCTTGTTTGACCCAATCACAGTGTCACAGGGACGAGGAGACAGGAATCACTAAGAATCAGTTAAACTTCTTGGGTAATTAGCATCAACTTTGATGAGCTGTTAATCAATGCTTACGTGCTGATTTCTTGATCCCTTTGTTGTGCCTGACAATTGCACAATTTCAGTCCTCGAGCATATAGTGCACGAAAGCCCAAAGGATTCTGGGCCTTCAACCCATCAGCCCATCATATCAGCTAAATGTCATATGTCACAACAAGCCTGAAGACAGATATAAGCGGACTGGCCAGCGCTGTACTGGTGTTGGTGGCACGAAATCTCCAGTTCACTCTGAGCTGACAAATTATCAGACTCTGGAGATGAGCCAGAGCTGCAACCAGCAGGTCATGTTCTCATGATTTTAACAGTTCTTTAGATCATTTGATGTAGCATCTTATCAGTTAGTAATCAACACACATCACTGAACCTTTATAGAATTTAGTGATGTGTAATTGTTAAAGAGCATCCAGGGAAATAATGGATCACAACATCCTGATCTGTGTGTGCGTGTGTGCTGGTGAAGCAGAGAAAATTTGCACTTATGAGTGATTATCTTCATCAAAAGGAGGTACAGATTCATCCCATCACCCCATTTCTGTTTTATGGATTCTCTCTCTTATTCTTTTTTCTTCTTAAATGCTGTTTAAACATGACATTTTTTTCTCTTTCTCTTTCTCTCTCCTCCTCCTCCTCCTCCTCTTCTCCTTCTTCCTCCCTATGGGGTTCTGCCCCTCTGTTTGTTTCACTGACCTCTTTGAAAGAAAATCACCTCTCATCTCCATGTGCTACAAGAAGAGTGCGTGATCAGGCTAAATGCCAGTGCTCAGGCTTTTCTCCTTCCTCTTTCCTCCACATGCAATGTCTGTAATTCCGTGCTATGAGTTCTATATACAAAGGTAGATGTTTGGGTGATTGATACATTTCCAGTGTAAATGCTAATGTGTTCTCCTGTTATGACTAACCTAATGCCAGTGCTCAGGGTTCTATCATTCCTTTCCTTTATTTTGGCATGCAAAAATCCTGCTCATTTATTGTGCACAGGGTTGGACAGAAGCTTGTTTAAACAGTTCAGTAAAAGGGATTCTTAGAATCAGAGTTTGTTCTTGGATTTAAGATACAGGAAAGTGTTTATGCAAGTAATTAAACATCTTTAGATTTGAACATTTTATGCTTATAAATGCTTTGCTTGGGTGCAACGCTGAAACACCATTTAGGTCAAAGTTACACCAGTAGAATTGCTCCTTAAGGTGGGATGAACCAGTTTTCACTGAATGTTGAACTGTTGATTAAAATACTGGTACTAGTTATTTGCATAATGTTGTACATTCCCTTTGTTGCAGCTAACGTACAGCTATTACCCGCCCAGTGATTCCACGTTGAGTTGCACATTAGTTGCATGTCGGCTCACTCTCCCACCCTCTTGCATGTGTGTTTGCCCCCTCTGCAGTAATCAGCCACACAATAGCTGTTAACTAGCGCGACAGGCCAGCCATGCTAATCCCTTGTATGTGTGGAGAACCGTGAATGGAGAAGCCGCCGTATACGTTTAGGATCCTCACAGCTAACTCATTAGTTGCTTGAATCAAAGGCATGACACTGGCTTTGTCCCTGCCTGCCCTCTCGTGCCACAGACACTGAACTCGCTTGAGTGGAGTTGGACTCTGTTGGCCTGGGGGGCCAGTGGAGCCCCCTGGGATCACAAAAGGCCATAAGTGAATTACTCAAATCAGTGACGAGGGGGGCCCTGTTAGCCGCTAACTGTAACAGCTAGTGGCGGCTGCGTGGCAATGGGAGGTGTGTTTGTGTGCAGTTTGTGTGTACGAACAGACGGATAGAGTGTGTCTTTGAGTTTGAGTGAGTATGAATAGACAGCCAGGACTCATGCAGAGGGAGCAGAAGCCTTTGTTGGCCCAACACTATTGTTGGAAGCTGTCTTGTGTAATTATTGTCACAGCTCCTGCCTAACGCTGCTCTGCCTGAGTAAGAGAAGCACAGAGGGACAAGGAGCGAAGCAACAAGCACAGCAAATCCCCTGGAGATTAAGTTGATAATTATATTATGGGAGCACTTTAAGCATCCAGTTTGCTGACAAATCCCAGCTGTTGTTTTACATATTTTGTAATATCATAGCTTTTGATTAGAAACCTTACATGCTGCTCTGAAGTCAGGTCTTTTTTAAGGTCACTGGTTGTGCAAACTGTTGTTAATCTTCAGTTATTGAATGGTAATGTTATTGGCAGACATATTTCTTATGACAAGCATTTGTTCTGCTTTTGGTTTGCAGTGTGCTATTTTTACACGCACGCCACTCAAGCTATGCTTAACCCCAGCTACACCCCTTTTGGCTGAGATTAAATAATTTCACATTACCAATTTATATTCATCCCCCTATACAACAAGCAAATAGACTTTTTTTTTTATGTCCATGCAAACATGCAGCATAGTGTAGAGATTTAATCCTGCCTAAAGCCATATGTTGAAAGCCCATTTGATAACTCATTAAAGCTCAGAACAGTCTTTTAAAAAAAAATATTACAGCATGCTACAGGCATGGCTGCACAGAAACACTTCCTGAGTTTTGGAAATTTGGAGAAAAGTGAAATCATTTTGCAATGAGGCTGGAATGCATATGAACAAAGAAAAAGTCCTAAATATGGAACTGATTTGGAATTTAGCTTTGGAAGACAGGATAAATAGAAATAACCGGATCAATAGTAGAATCTAAGAATCAGACTTTTTTCATTGATAAACCTTTCCATGTTCCTCCATTGTCCTGTTTGCGTGGATTAGGAACAGGCCACACTTAACTGATTGATGGCGTGACAGAGGTTTGCTCCTGTGAACTGAACACTGGCCGTCATCCGGGCTCAAATGGCCACCAGTTTCCTCCCAGTGAACACCCAATGCCTATTAGCTACAGCACAATCAATTTAACATGGCCACCAGCATAAAAAGCCCAGTGGTGTCAGTAATGAGATCTGTTGATGGCTAAACCGAGCGAATTGAGCGGCTATTCATAGTGGCTGACGAGTGAACTCTGTGACACTGCAGCTTTGGCATGATACAGGGCAAAGTTTTACCAAGACAAAGAATTAACCAGAGAAGTGGGCTGAAAGGAGGAGATCAACCAAATTTAACAAACCGTGTCATGTTAGTCTCACATAACTTTTCTCAATTATGAAACAACAGTGTACAACCTCATCTGAAGTCATCCTCCTCCTGGACTCTAACACTGTCAACTTGGCCACAGAGAACTCTCTAAATATACAAATAGCTGATTTAAATCCATAATGAATTCTGGATTTCATACATTCAGTGAACGCTGAAATACCAGCACTGAGCTGAGTGATGGAACAAATTGCCAGGAAGTGAATTGTATGTCCTTTATAAGCAACATCAGTGGTAATCAGGTTTCTGAAGATGGTTACTTGACTACCACGTGTAATACATGCCATTAGGTTGTGTCTGCATACTGTACACAGACTGTTTGTTTTGTCTGTCACCTCCATTTATCTTAATTGAAGCAGTGTGCAACAGTGGCCAGGTCTGGTCCCTGCTGTTGTTCCCTAATGTAAATCGATATGTTCCCATGTGGCTGGAAAGATCACTAACCAAAGGTGGCATCTGACCCAATACAGCTCGATACACTAACTACCGTCAGCCAGACGAGGTCCCCTTTCATCAGCATTTGATATGGGAAAACAGGAGCATGTAACTTGCCCGAGTAAAAATAGTTCCTCAGATCATGTCATATAAAGTTAGAATTATTTGGAGAGGCTTCGGGGGGAGTTCCTTTCTTCAGTCTCAGATGAAGTTAGCCAGGCAGTGTCATGTGAATTCACCATACAAATTTCTGATATTAAAGCCAAACATCTTGATGTGAAGAGCATGTGTTTCAGCGAGAACGGGCCACAGTGAGAGCTAATTAAAGAGGACTAGAGAACGTGATTCAAGAGGATTTGTGTGTGTTTTTTTTTTTAATTGCCTGGCAGGCCTTCGCTGTGCTCTGTGCACCCAGAGCAGCCTGAACTCTGAGTGAACTCCTGCTCTCTGCCGAATTATCATCGAATGAGTGAGCCTGACAAAATATTTTTAGGGTGGAGAGAGACGCAAGCAGAGGGTACAGCAGGAGGGAGAGAGGGTAAAGACAATCGCTCTTCATCACACACACACTTAAACACATTCACTCGACCACCGCAATGAAAGACCAAGCGAGGCTGAACATCAGTAAACAGCAGCAGGGTCGTCTCTTGCTTGACAACGTCCAGGCACAGCTCTGCAGGGGCCAATGTCTCAAACAGGCAGCCAGGTATCCACTCAGTCAGGATGGAGAGAGTGTGTGTGTGGCGGCGAGTGACAGACAGAGAGAGGCAGTTGCGTGACTTGTACTCGGCTCAGCCCCTCAGCGCTCTGTTAGCCAGGAGAAAGGAAGGTGTATCCTAAGTGTTCAGCAGTAAACAGAGCTGTGCCAGGGCCTTAATGCTTCCTGGGATTTATTTGTGCATTTTGTGTGTGCCTGTATACATACATGTGTGCACTCCAAAAAATGATGAGCAGGGTGAGGGATTTTTCCTCCTAATGTGTCAACCTCGCCTGAAGTTTCATCACTGTCACAGTCAAAAGATTTTGCACAACCACACATGTGTGTACACACACTACAAAACTGTTGGGCTACACTACTGACCCGAGACACTCATTTTATAAGTGTTTATTTATACATGTGTTGAACTAATTCTACGGGAAAAACTTGAAACTAGCAAAATTTCCTGATAAGTCTGGATGCTAGCCAATCTTTCCACTTTTTTAATGCGTGAGTGTGTGGGTGTGTGTGTGTGAGTCTCCATGCTGGATTGCTGGTCCCCACTGGAGGTTTCTACTAACCTCACCAGCATTAAAGGCCCACAGGGGGAGTTCATGGTAAAATCTCTCTAAGGCTTTTTGAGTGGCGTATACTGTAGTTTCAACTGAATAAAAAAAAAGAAAAGGAAAGAGTAAAAGATGTAGGGAGTGAATAATAGAGGAGAAGAAAGCTATTTTTTAAAGTTGTGTTGCAGATCTCTCTTGAGATGAGTTGTGGTTTTGTCTGTTCATGATTCTTTTGACAGGAGAGGTGAGAGGAGCCCATCACACTAATCTACCGCCATATTCCGTTTAAGATAAAGACGGGACACACACACACACACACACACACACACACACACACACACACACACACACACACCACACACACAAACATTCATACAATCTCAACACCTGCATTTATTATATGGAGTGTGTTTTTATTGTTTAATAAACAGTTGACAGAGCAAAGTGCAATATTCTAAAATTCAAGTACAATTATACCTATGTCCTGATATTTCTCTTAGTTTGACTGTCTTAACTGCTTATTTCTTGTTTGTTGTCTGTTTGCTCTGATCAGCTGCAGCTCCCTGAATGTCTTTGTATTCTTCTGCACAGACTTTCTCATTTTAATTCTAAATGAAATCAAGTAGCTTCTGATGCAGACAGCTACTTCCTTCTTTTGTGTATGTGCATTTCAGCTGTGACTCCAGCTCCAGCTTCAACCGTCTCAGTATTTTAAATACTTCAAACTGTAAATAAAACAAATTTTAGTTTTCTTCAGATTTTTTAGCCTTTTCTAGTTAAATATGACCTTTTTATAGCCATAAATGTCCAAGAGTTGTTTTCTATCTGCAAGGATCATGGATGAGTTGTCGTCTGCCGCAGAGTTCCTTTGTATTTAGGAGCTTATTAGAAATGAAGCCACAGGCACCGAGCCTCAGGACCTTTCAGGGACGAACACAACACTGATCTAATGACTTATTCATCAGGCACAATGGCACCACCTCTTAAAGATGGTACATGACAAGGAGCGAAGAGATGGAGTCAGATCATCATATCAGGTACTAATGCAGTACAGGCTACACTGATAGTCAGCTCAGGGGCAACACAGCAGATATTTGCAACAATAGGAAAAAGAATAAGAACGAGGGAGAGAGAAAACAAGGACAAGAAGAGAAAATGACAGAGAAGTGGTGAAGAGAAGCGTCAGACTGTGTCTCTGTCCCTAAGGATTGTGTTTAAATTGGCATGTTGCAGAGAGAGCACTGTTAGACCAAATTTAAACAGCTGCCGGCTTCACCCACAGCAACACACACACACACACACACACACACACACACACACACACTGGGGCCCTCCCCTGCTCCAAGTTTGCGTGCGGAGCTGGGAAATTCTCCATGCTAATGTGCCAGGGTTTGTTTTCATCATCAAATTGCAAATGTTTTAAATATGCATCACACACACACAAACACACACACACACACACACACACACATACCCACATTTTTTTATCCAGTCAGAGCACTGACAGTCTAATCCTTGTTTTTATAGTGTCATCTGTCAAATATAGAGCTGGAAGTGGCTTCCACCCATGTTTATTTTTCATTCACCACTCCCATAATTTTTCAATCATTTTTGATTTCTAATGCAACATTTCTTGACCTATAATGGATCTCAGTGCTTCCCCTGGCTGTGTCTCCAGATAAACACATGCATGGGCTTTTTACAGTGTGGGGTAACAATTAGTTTGACTGCGGGGTGATTAAAGGGGAAATTGAGTGGAGTGTTGGCATGATTGTGTGGTGACTGTACAGCCTTGAATACAAACCTTTCCAGTCTTTAGTCTTTAAGATGCAAAAGACATACTTTACCACTTTTAGAACAGAGTTTACAGTTTTAGAGCTAATTGTCGATAAGATTTTTTATTTGACAAATTAAACGTGATAAAATTGTCACTCTGAAATCTAACCCAGTTTCTCTCTGCGGAAACTTCGCCCAGCCCAGTATCTCCTCCAGTGTCAGCTCCCTGACACTGAAAAGATGTCGATATGACAGCCTGCGCCAGTGTTGAAAGCCTGTGTAAATATAGCATCAAAATCAAAGATGAGTCACATCCACAAGTCGTCCATAGCTGCCACCTGCGTCATTTTGTGAATCCAGGACTTCACTATCTGTCTGATATAAGTTCAAAGAAGCTGTTTTCACATATATATTTTCTACTGTGCCAAACCATCATATTCTAAAAACCTTGGGTTTGCTTGGGATAATGTTGAACTCTGCTAACTCCTGCCTGTCAAAAGTTTGCTGGGAGGCCTTATTTGATTATCTGGAGAAGAACCCTACAAATCTTGGCTTAAAGATATGGATAACCCAGTTAAGGATGAAGGATTGTGAAACGCTTGTTTACCCAGGGTTAAGAGCCGAGTCACTGCAGGTCTGTCGCTTTGAAAGTCATGTTACTCTGCTGCTTGTTGCTGAGCAATCATTTCCACTTTGGCCTTGTACTTTTCCATTACACCCCACAAAATGATCCTCTTTTACCTTTAAAAACAAAGTTACCTTTTCATTTTCCTTCCCCAGAAAACCACACAGTTATGATGCCTGGTGTTTTTCTCATCTTTTTGCTCAGGAAACTAAATGTTGTAAAAACATTACTGCAAATAAAAGAAAAAAAAAACATTTTCAGGAGTGAAAAAGGAGATAATCATAACTTTTGGATAATTCAACATCAGTCTCTCTTAGATAACAAAAGAATCTTTTTTTAACTGAAATAAAAGCAGTGATTGGTCCTCGCTCTGTCGAGAGTAAAATGAGGGGAACCAGCAGATCACTGGAGACTCCTTCCTTGTGACTCATGAGCAACAAGTTCTCAGAAAGGAAAGAGAGAGAGAGAGAGAAACAGGCATGGGGGAGGAGGGGGGAACCATAATAACATCATTGTGGCTGTTTGAAGTCGCATCAGGCCTATTTCCCAGATACAGTAAGTACAGGCTGTCTGCATGTCTACTGGCCTCTCGCCACTCAAAGGCCACATTCATGGAGGCGCTGCCGCCCTCACAGAGGGCAATTGGATCCACCAGATACCCTTCCCTTCTCACGCAATGTTGTGTAAACCCGGGGAAAATGACCTCAATATGTTCTAAACGAGTTAAGGATGAAGATGCCGCACCCGCTCACATGTCTCAGGCATGATAATGTGCTGATGGTTTTATAAATAACCACTCTCATACACACACAGAAGCTGGTGTTGCTGTTGATCTCACAGATCATCATAACATCTGCTCATACTGGAATCATTTGACTTTCTTGTTTGCTTAAACAAAACAGTTATCAGTAGCTTCATATGGAAAACTATCGAGAAATCACTGCAAAGACTGAACTAACAAATGCAACAGGATAGTCTCCCATGGTAAGCTTAAACTGATGATGATTTTTGGAGTGAATCAATAAAGAATAATCAATCAGATTTCCCTGACATTAATTCATGTCACTTAAATAGTTTGAAATGAAAAGAATTTAGTTAATCTAAAATTATTCACTTTTCCATCGCAGACACCTTTTCCCCCGTATCTTTAAAATTGCCTTTACATTATTCACACTCTTCTTTTACCATTCATCCATGTCTTTTATGATCTATCACTTTCTTTTTCATTGCATTCAGATCTGAAGACACCTGTGTATTATTTCTTCTTCTTTTTTTTTTTTTTACCTTTTTTTTTTTACCTTTTACATTTTTTGCCTGTTAAGCCCTGATCTAATCCTTCCTCTCTAGTGGTGCCACCACTCCTTGGCCTGGAGGCCTGGACAGCCTCAGCCTGCCTCCCACTCTCTCTCTCTCATATTCACTTTTTTTTTTTTTTTTAATCTTAGTAACTGAGGCTGCTGCTTCTTTGTTTTTCTAGCTTGAATTCATTCACTTGGCTTCTTCATGTTATCCTGTTCTTCTTCTCATTTCCCCTGGATCATGACATAGACATACCCACGGAAGAAGAGGTCACCATGTAACACTATAAGATAATACTGCGACTTTTAACACAGCGCTGCTTTGCAGTAGTGACGCTGTAGCAGCAAGGAGGCATGGAATAGAAGGAGAGAGAAACCTTACTGGGCCGTCACAATGCAGTGTCTACATTAATCCATCAAACTTTATTAATTATTAATACACCAGCCGGGCTTATTGATATAGAACTCCAAGGCCCGATGTAATCAGCAGAGTCACGTGATCACTGAGGCTGCTGTGATAGACAGTTAACTATGACTCACATCTTCCAGAAACATGATCTTAGTCATTCTGTTTGACTGTTATCGTTTTATGTATTAGTCAGTCCAGTGTTTCTCAACATTTGGTCATATTTCTGCTCACTTCAAACTGTTCATGATGTTGTTCTGAAGATTGAACACTGACTTAAGCTTCCTCATCCATGAGTATGCGAGGGTCTGCACGGCCTAAACCTCTTCATCAGAGGGTGTATGTGGGGCTCTGTGCAGGTATCTGTGTACCCACCAATGTTTTGTGTATGCACAGCCTCCTGTGCTCCTCCATGTGGACTAGAAGACGTATAATAAGAACTACATGTTCATGGTGTCTGCAGCTCTCTGTGTGTCCCTGTTCACGAGGGACCATAATTGAGGCCTCAGACTGACTAAACATGAAATTGCATCTAAATGTAGGGTCTTAAAATTACAGCTACCTGTGAAATAGACACAAGCTCATGTCTGATTGTTTGTACTGAGACTTTCTGTTGTTAAAAAAAACAGAAAGAATTTAGTGTCAATCTGTAGAAATTAGTAAAAACAGCTACAGAAGATTACAGAGATTACAGCCTGTCTGTATAGCTAATAGATTCTCTTGTAACGCCTCCCATGTTTTTACTCAGCAGCTGGATGGATAGCAGAGACACAACACCTGCCAAAAGCCTTCAGGCCTGAGCCTTTTGTCTTGGCAAGCCTCTCCTCCCTGCTACTTCAAGTCCTTCTCCTTCTCATGCAACCTCTCCTGGCCAAATTCTCAGTCAATTTTCAGGCCATATTGAGGCTGTTTTGTGGCCTTCCCCTCCCCTGCTGGTGATGTCATGACAAAAAAACACAAACTGAGATTTGATGAGCTGGAAAATCTCATTCCAGCTTGTAAAGAATTATTGTCCACTCTGTAGAGTGAGTGTCAAAATGTCAACTTTGATTATACAGCGAGAGTGCAGGTAATAATATTTGAAATCAACAAGGTTTGGGTGTCCGTGCATATTTATAGTACTTCCACTCATTTACACTGTGGTATGCTTCAGGGCGACAGATGAACATTGTTGAGCCTTTCAGACAAAGCACAGACAGGCAATTGTCCAGTCATAGCATAAAAACCATGAGCATGATTTCTCAACTTGTTTACGAGTTGTGTGTGGGGCTGCAGCAAGAGACATACTCTGTATATAAAGAGTGTGAATGCTGCTTTCCTTTTTTGACCTCTCCACAACCAAAAACGCAAGAACAAAAACGTAAGGACGAGATTAAACTGTGTGTTTCTCTGCTTAAGTGTAAGCTGCGGACGTTAGCATGTCCTGCTAACTGGCTTACTCTCTGAACAGCCAGGGGCATTTCATACTACATCAGTACCCCGTTCACACCGAGCACATCCCTGTGCAGTGCTTCTCAATCTAACATCTGCACAGTACAAAGAAGCAGAGCAGATAAACAGGGTTATGTGATTTTGGCTTCAGTCTTTTAGCACAGTATCATGTGCATATCAGGTGCATATTTACGACCCTGTGATCATGTACATATGTATGTAGAGTGTGTACTGTATGTACAAATACATCTGACATAATGAGCAGAATTCCTCAGACATTGGCTGAGCCAGAGGAAAACAAAAGCCATCTCAATGAACATTTGGGGAAACACCTCGATTTAGCTGAAATTCGAGGGTGTGTACTGAATGTGTTGTAACAAGCAGCAGAGCTGTACATACTAAAAAGAATGCAATGTTGTTTTTGTTGACATCTTTTCAGCATAAATCATTTCGTGTTAGTATCAGATCTCAGACACGTCTGTCAAATTAGATGTCCAACAAACGAGACCTTTGTATTTGTATTTTAATCACAAAATATTTTACAAGGCCAGCAGCCTGAATGGACCCTTTGTTTCTCTGTCACTGGCACTCACTTTCTCCCTGCCCACTGTCTCTTCCTCTGGCTCCCTGTCATCTTCAGTTACTGTATTTTCCTCCCTGGGCTGTCCTGGTGGTAGGAAGGTGATGAGAAGATAGAAAGGTGTTGGGAAAGGCAACAAGACAGAAACAAGAGGACAGAGAGAGAGAGAGAGAAGGACGGATAGGCCCGATCAGGACAGGACAATGCAAAGCTCTGTCCTCCGGATGCTGAAGGAATTCAGCTGCTCTACATTACCATCACCATGTTACACACAGAGAGAGACACACAAACACACACACACATAGACACACAAAGCAAATCTTAAATAAATGTTATGTTTTCCTGGCACGATCTTTGCACGCACTAACCACACAAAGAGAATGCAGAATGTTATCAGACCGGTTGTATCACCGCTATAATTAATCCACGTTATTTTAAAACATAAAAAAAAACATTTATAGCTGCATTCTAAAAAAAGGATTAAATTGTTAGAAGTGATTACAGTCAGAGTTTTAATCTGAAGATCAGCTTTAGCCGGTGTTGCTTTCCCACTCTGCAGCCACAGGTTGCATGTGTGCTGCCAGCAGTGCAGGAATGCTTTGAGCACAGAGCCAAAAATAGACATGCTGACCCTTTAAAAGCGGAGTCTGTAACATGTTGTGGCTGCTGGGAGCCACACACTGTCTCTTTAAGAGAGGGTTTTGTGTAGTGTAGTATTGCTGTGGTGGAGTGTGTGTGTGTGTGTGTGTGTGTGTGTGTGCGTGTGCGTGTGTGTGTGTGTGTGCACATGTAAAGCTGACTGAGCAGGCGAGGGGTTGCGTGACTACAGCAGACGAGGCTGTGACCTCAGAAAAGTGGTTATGAAAACGATCTGTCGAAGCGAGCAGAGAGAGAGTGAGGGAGTGAGTGAATGAAAGTGAAATGGAGGGAGCAAGCAAAATAGAGAGAGAGAAAGAGAGAGAGAGAGAGAGAGAGAGACCAGTCCTGCAGAAATGAGTTCATTTGCAACTTACACTACACTATCACTGAAACCACTGAATGAACCTGGAGAGCTGCCACACACACACATATTCCTTCAGGTATTAAATGCATGTGGACGCACACATGCAGACCCACTAACTGTCACACATCAACACACACACATACACATCTTCTGGTCTTCTCCACACTGTAGAAGCAGTCACTCTTAGTACTAATGTGCTGTGACAGGAGCGATACAAAAAGTCAAAGATAAAAAAACCATACAGAGGAAGGGAATATTTTCATCAGTGAGACTCAGAGGGGGAAAAGAAAAAACAGGAGAGAGATGGAGAAAGAAAGTCAGGTATCATATTCCTACTATGGCAGTGGCATGCTCTGAATATCCAGGAGAGATTCCTGAGGCCGACCACATGGAAACAATCAGAGACGGATGGAAGGCAGGAAGGACTTATACTATACTGCCAAATTACATATTGCTATATTTGCATATGTATGTGTTTCAACACATTTACACTTTACAGTCATGTGTGTGTATTTTAGAGTTAGGGCTATTGTTGGTTTCATTATGCTAAAATGTGTCATTGGGGCTCATCAATCATCAACAGTTTTATGTAAATGAACACATTTTATTTCTCACGTCGTACTAATTGCTATAAGCTTGGCACTTTTTCCCTTGAAAACATAGTGACGTAAGGTGTTTTTGTGTGTCTCTGGTGTGTTTGAAATAGAAGAACATCCCGTTAGTTTCCATAATATGATTGCGGTAAGGCCAGTGACTGTTTTTGCTCATTTCTTGTAAACCTGTGCTGTGTAATCAAACAAGGATGTAAGGTGTTCATTTTCTGTCACAGCAGATTCTGCATATTTTACCCAATAAGCTCTCAGGACAAATGAGTGTAAATGTGGCGGAGAATGTGCGTCGGATTCCTCTATGACCACAAAACCATTTTAGTAACTAAAAATAAAGAAATATCCAAGAACGGGTGTAATTTCAGGGAATGAACTTTCTTTGTTAGAGTAAAAGCAGGAGTTTGGTAAACAACCAGTTATTGTGAAAAGTTAGATACAACTAAAAGTAAACCAGCTCTGTCTTGAGAAAAGGGTGAAAAAATTTAAAAGGGATGAAAGATGGAGAAAAGGAAAAAATGAGAAGGGGGTGGGGGTGGGGGGTGGGGTGTATGTTGGTGTTCGGTGCAGATTGCGTGTGAACAGTAATGCTAGCCTTCAGAGAGCACAGTGGAGCACATTGTATCCATGCATGAGTCGCTCCACAGGGACAGTGGCATGACGGAGAGAGGGAGGGCATACCAGGACAAGGGGCTGAGAGAGAGAGATGAAGACAGAGAAAAGAGAAGAAGGGTGAACAAGTCTGTGTCATGACAATTATGATCTTTGTTATAAACAGTGTTGCCAACTCTCACGCTTTTGGCGTGAGAGTTTCATGCTCGGCTCCACACCCTCCGACGTCCTGCACCAAGGAAAGGAAATCACCGAAACAAGGCTGGGCTGTGAAGAAGCCTAGATTTTACATGACATATGCTGCAGGTCACTTTGTTACAGGTACAACTGAAGCATTCTGTTGAGTTTGAATGAGGAGCAGCAACAATCTCAGATGTGCAGTTTGTAATAATGTGGTCATATATAATCATGTCAGTGAAAATTCAAATGATGATAGAGAAAACAGGTGTCAGGCAACAAACTGGTGGTAATGACTTAATGAACATATGATATACACAGAATCTCCCATCAGTCCACAGTCAGACTCCAGTTTAAGAACCTGCTCAGCAAACACTTACTGTAGAAATCATTCAATAATGAGGTGAGAGTGGGTGAAAAGTAGCTCAGAGCTTGTTAAATCCTGGGCAGCTGTGAGTGTCCTGGCAAATAGAGAAGTAATAACTGATAATAGCTCGGTGCTAAAATATAGTTGTTACAGCTAACGTATTTATAATGATACTTCATCAAAAGGCAAAGTGGTACGATTTCAAAAGCTAAACAGACAGCAGCCAGTATTAGAAACACATGTGAAAGCAGCACAGGACTTTGACTGAAGCAACGAATGGATGCCCTCCTAAACTAAAACATACTGATGCACGTTTTAAAGGACTCGAAAGCTTGTGATAATCGTAGATGGTGAGGAAGTGCATTCCAGAGCTGGGGGATTGTTTAGTTGAGGGCCCAATTTGCCAAAGTATGAGGATTAGTCATGGGGTGCACAGGGTCAAGACGTCATCTGATTTGAGGGTGTGGAGTCTTCTTCTTCCAGGTGGGCGTCTGCATCTCCATGAATAGTGGACGCTGATGTGTCAGATCCAAAGAAGGGGACATAGCATAACTTATCTAAAAGTGCATGTCTACACCATATTTGTTATAACAGCAGAACAGGGAGGGACTGTGAAATAACAACTGGATAAAATGTGTCTAAAAGATTCTCTATGTGATGAGGAGAAGAAAACATCCGGTAATGAAAACCAGGGGAGGAGCAGTAAGTTACAGGCCTGTGGAGGTTTCCACTCCACGGTAAAACCAGCGTCATGTTTATCTCGTCTCAATAAGATTCATAGCTACAGCGTTTTCCAGACGAATGAACTGAGTGTGTGTGTGTGTGTGTGTGTGTGTGTGTGTGTGTGTGTGTGTGTGTGTGTGTGTGTGTGTGATCTAATTTCCCTGCTGGTACAGCAGGACTGTTTTGCCTTCCTCTCAAGGGTCAATATTTACAGTTCATCCTCTTCTGCAAAATCACTCTGTCACACTGCTTTACCATCTCTACCTCCCTCCCCCACCCTCCCTCTCCCTCCCCCTCCCTCCCCACTGCTTGTCACATTTACTGTACGTCTCAATGGCTGAGCGTGATCGAGGCCAATTACGGCTTGTTTTGAGCGTGCAGGGCATCGTGTGGAAGCAATACATTACTGGCAACTCGTGCCAGTCCATCCCTCCCTCCATATGTGTATCCTCCCCTCCATCCCTCGTGCTAGTACGACATGTAGTAATTCATTCTTCACACAGCTGTTGCATCGAGTAGGAATGTGGGTAAATGTGAATTTAATGGTGTGCCACTACTAATGTATGTAGAGGCGTTCCTTTCTAGTCCTGGGGCGCACTGGAGGACGTTTGATATCCTACTTTTCCTTTCCCAGCAATGATTCTTTTCTTCTGTGTCTTGCATGACACTGAGTGGATCTGGTGACCAGACCTGATAAAGTGGCACCTTTTGTAGATTTACTCAGGCCAATGGATGGTGCATCATAGTTTGGGTCTAAAGTCAAGTATTCATGATTTCACATTAGAAACACCTGGGCCCTGGTTGTTGTGAAACTGTTGCAGCCTCAGAGTTTACGAGGCCACATGGTTTCAAATCTAGATTGCGCAAGACAAAAATTTACACATAGGCAACAAATATTAATAACATCACCTCAATCAATGCTTTTTTTGTCTGATGTTAATGAACTAAAGTAATTGATGTGTTCATTTGAACTCTTATTTAACACCATTAATTATTTAAAAGTGGTTATTGTCATATTATTTTTCATTCAGTTGAACTTTCAGTGTTCAGGTCGTTTTGGTCAAGTTTACGTTCTTTTTCCTCCCAGTTTTATCTGCTGATTATTTGCATGGATACAGGACTCAAGGAATTGGATTGTCTTTCCTCCCCACAGTAAACAGTGCTCACCTTGGTTTTTGGTGACACGGTGATACAGACTTTCAGTTTTACAGAGTGTAAAGAAAAAGCCACTTTCTATTGTTGTATGTCCGTTTCAGTACAAGTGTTGGTGAGGCAGGAGGTAGGAAGGAGGTGTCGACACACACCAACACAATAGTATGGTTTCCCTCTGCTTCTCCACAGGATGCTGCCTGCGTATACACACACACACACACACGCAAACATGCACACACACACACAGAACAGTGGATCCACATGTGTTGCTACTGCTGACTATTCTCTTGTAAAAAAAAAAACAAACATTTAGTTCATAGATTTTTATCACCTGCTGAATCAGTTCTGAGGTTTACATCTGCTTCAGAGCACAGGACAGGACACATTGGAGGAGTTTAAATTTCTACTTTGTCTTTTTCTCCACAGTTTTATTTCATCACCTGTAGTGCATTCATATTTACTACAGTTTTTGTCCATATATATATATAGTTCATTTGGCCATCATTCATTCATTGATTCTTATTAGGGCTGTCAAACCATTCATTTCTTCTTAATTGTGATTAATCACATATAAAATTTTATTATTTTGCATTTCAGAACAGTTTTCTCTTGTCTGTCAGTCTGTCTGAACTAGAAGCTAACGTTAGCACGTCTGAGGTGTAATTATGAAGATGTCTGATCATTTATTTATCCATAGATGAGCTCTGGGTAAGTTATATTTTTATTTTCCAACTCATTCGATCTTCACCAACGACGACTCAGGCGTTGGATTTAAACACTTGACCGGGACCTCCCCCCTTTTGCTCCCACAGATATGACTTGCCATGAAGTATGTTGCTCCTCCATGTAAAATCTTTGTAGGAAGTGTCTGTGGCAGCGTGACAACAAGTAAGGGTGCTCCAAAGGGTCAAAACAGTAGCAGCCAAAGATTCTAAAACGTAGTGCTGTAGAGTCTTGATGGTGTAAAATAAAGAATCTTTGGCAGCATGTGATTAACACGATTAAAAAAAAAATTATGTATCTTTAATCTCATCATGATTATCGCATTAATGCTGACAGCCCTAATTCTTCTATTTTAGTAAAGATTTATATCAGGACACAAAGGTGATTAAACTCTATAAATCATTATAGTTGTGTTTTCCTTCTACTCCCTAAAAGGCACAAACATCACATCTGATTTTTTCTGGTTACCATCTTTATTTTAGTAGAGCCAAATTCAAGATGTAATACCTATAAAATCTGTCTTGCATAATTATACTGGGTTCCTGAGATTAGTATAATCAAATCATGAAAACACATTTTGACTATAAACAGCTTTTTGTGCCAGGTTCCCCACACACAAACCCTCACACAAACCGACTTTTTAAAAGTGCTTGATGCCTAAATGAGCACAAGTTTGGCAACATGTTGGTCAATTGTGCCACCATTAAGCCATTTAGGCACATTTAAAAAGGATTCTGAACAAAAGAGTAATTTCTGTCTCTATGTGAATCACCATTGAAAGTGAGGTGTATTAAATTGGTCATAAAATCTGCAAGACAACCCTCTGCCTGACTTCCTGCCAGTTCAGTGTGGGATGACATGAAAATTACACAGCATATAGAACCTCAAAGAATCTGTCACATGTTTCTTATCAACCCCTCACTGCATGCTTTCGTTCAGATCAGCTGCCTCCCATGGGCTTTGATCTCCACCTCATCATCGGCATTGGTGCCATTTAATTTCATTACATCGTCATTATGTGTTCTTTCTTTCCTTCAGTCCAGCTCAAGAAGGGCTCTACAAACAGAGGACTTTGCGTGTCCCTGCTGCAGTGTTCAGTCTATTTCAGGTGGCGACTTATGTCAGGAAAAACTTAGTGGCATGTTGTTGAGCTAATAAAGTCCGACCGCTTTCCCCGTGAGCTGCACAAGTGCTCCTCTGGGAATGAGAGAGCGAGAGAGAGAGAGGAGGCAGAGAGAGCTTCAGACAGAGGGGAAGGAGAGAGTAGAGAAAGCAGAGCAGTATGAAATGACCTCTCTGCCGTTGCGTGCCACGGTTTGTTTTCAATACTGGCCACATGTTTGAACATTGCGTAACTTCTCAGATGCGGTTTGTAAATCATGAAGTGTTTTGGGGTATAGAGGTGTGTGTGTGTGTGTGTGTGCCTGTGTGTGTGTGTGTGTGTGTGTGTGCGTGTATTGACAGCCACCTTACCTAACAGCTTTAGTTTATTTACCTTCATGTGATTACACTTTTTTTTTTTTTTTTTTTTTTATTAAAAGATCCTGCTTCTTTGATTACTGACTAGCTGATGTGAGGAAAACAAATTTTCCAGTCGTTCATACAGTTACTCTCCCATCTCTGCTCGCATTCGTTCCACAGCTGTCTGCTTGTGTCTCACCTTCTGAGCTGTGGCCCAATTAAAAGCTAATTAAAGGGCCAGTCCATGAAAACAGGGACATCTTTGTTGTGCTGTTTGCACAGGTGGTGTGCATCACATGCTGTAATGGTGTCGGTTTACACATCAAGGCTGCACACATGGACACACATTAGTGCTTATGTACTGTACACTTGTATGCACACTACAATGAGGCAGGATGCACGCTTTTGATAGCGCTATTTCCTTTTTCTTAATTAAGTTCAGTTCCAGGTAATGGCCCTTATATACCTACTGTTCTACAAATGAATCAGACTGATCCACTTAACAGTTCTGAGATGTTCCACTGTGAACTACAGAGCAAAACAAGAGCCAACACAGGGCAGTAAATCTGTCCTCCTTATCTCCACTACCTGTTACAGAGTATAAAACAGACCAGAGAGTAGTTCACTGTGGGTTTCCTCCAGACTATGGAGCTGTTTACTTATAGAGAGTACAAAATGCCTGGTTACAAGTCTGTAGCTCTCTGTGTGTTTACCCTTTAACAGTAGAGCTTTTATTCTGGAGGTTTTCACACAATTAATTGACAGTCGGTCTCAGCACTGTATGTGCACTTACCGTTCACACTTAATGACGGATGACGTCAAGACTGAACCAGCATCCAGAGTGAATGCCATGAGCTGTCTCCAAGTGTTTGTTCAGGTGTTTGAAATCAGAGATCTGGCATCAACTCGTCCAACTGACTGATCCGGAATTAAAATGCTCAACCACAGTATTTAAGACTCAACAGAGAAAACTATATATTTACATTTTACGACTTTCTCCAGAGCAGCTGCCATGTTTGCAGCAAAGACCAATGGTTGCCCAGCAAGTTGTGCATTTGTCAGATCTTGCACTGGTTCTTCCAGATATGCAGCACACCTGAGCTGATGCTTGTGCTGTGTTTCGCTAGACCACAGTGACCAAAGCAAAATGTGTGATCTAGTTTTGCAGCTGGACTGTAGCCCCCAGCAGCTCTGCTGTAGGATCTCACCATCCTCATGTTGAAACCTCTCTTTACATTCGGTCACCTTGATGCCAAATGAACCCCAACATCAAAACTGCAGCACAATTAGATTATATAAGCATTTCTACCAAAAACTGATTCAGATTTCAGGCCTTTCCTGATTTGAAATCCAGTTTCGCTGGTGAAGACAGGATGCAGCTCAAAATGAAAAGTGTTTCACTGAAAATAGTTTGGAGGTGGAAAACCAACCATTTCTCAGCAATGACATGTTTTGGTGTAGACGACCATAATAGGCTGGCCTCTCACCCTCGAACACACATCCACCACCACAACACACTCACACGCACAGAAACAGCTCAACTGGTTTTTCTTCTTGGTGCTCTGGTCTGCTGAGGACTGACCACCCACAGTGCAGACGTAACCTCCCCAGCACACGAGATTCATCAGCAAAACCTGCTCTTTAACTTCTAAACCTGCGTCGGGCTCGAGGTGTTTCAGCCACGCCAAGATCACAAACATACTGAGACAGAATCCAAGGGCAGGTTCATTGGATCATTGCTTTCATGTTTACATGAGAGACAGGTAAGTATCATTCTGTGTCTCACTGGAGTGCTGCCTCCAGCATACAGGGGATATGCATTTCCACTGACATACAGCATGGAGAGAAAGCTGGGCTGAGGTTAACCAGATGAGGGCTGTTACAGAGATAAGAGGTCTCATTTGGTCACGGAAGGACCAGCTATGGATTTAATGGGGATGACAGGTGAATAAATGGTTGAAATCCATTAACCCTCCCACGACACCAGCTTAAGCCTTGCACCTAACCATTACACTAGCTGTTGTCTACTGTAGATGTGTGTGTGTGTTAGTGTGTGTGAGTGTGAGTGTGTGTGTGTGTGTGTGTGTGTGTGTGTGTGTGTATACATGTGTGGAGGCGTGGTCTAGCTTGCCAGTCCCACCCTGCTGCACGCGATGCCTGGGAATCCGTGCCGGTTGAGGATTTACTGAACACGCTTTAGGGAAACCCAGCCCCCCCCCCCCCCCCCCCCCCCCCCCCCCCCCCTCCCACACACACACACACACGCACGCACATACACACACACACACACAACACTCTGCACCTGGAACAGGCAATCAGATGATTTTCCGTCATTGTTCTTCCTTCTTTTTGTGTCTTTTATTTTTGACTTTGTCCTACAAAAAAAAATTACTTAAGCTGTCAATGCTGTGAGGTTATTTTTCCACACTCTGATCAGATGATGGTTTAATAACACACAAAGGTAGCCCATTTAGCAGTGTGTGTTCCAGTTTGCAGCAGCTTGTCAATGAGTTTGTTTGGCTCAGAGTCAAGAGAAAAGGCGACGATGGCATCTTTACTACAGCAGTGTTTCCATTTAGCTGTTCAGCTCTGTCCAGCAAATGTTTGACACATTAGAGGAAAAGATTTCGGGCTGTAAATCTACATAAATTAACTTAGAGAACAGCAAAGATGAAGTCTTAATTTGAAAATTTACATCCAAAACCGTGTTTGAATTCTTCAGCTTCATCAACACTTGTACTTTCTGTTTTTCAGCTGTGATAAAATAACATTTTCCCTTAAAAAATTGGTTCAAACAAGAGATTATCACTTTGTCATTCTTGCTTTACTCTTCCCCCCTTCGTTTCTTGGCCTCTCCTCTGCCTCAGTGATTCACAGCTGGTGATCTGAGGTGAATTTTACCACAGTGGCATAATGAGATTAAATGTTTAGACAGGGAGAAGCTGTGACCGTCGAGCAAGGCGGAGAGGAGAGAGAGACAGGAAAGAAGAGGTGATGTCAGGTGCTGACATCAGGGAAGTGTTGACATGAGAGATGTGTTATAACATCCTCTACATCTGCTGGAACTGCTTTCCCCTGAAAAGCACAGTCATGTAACAAGGAAATACATTTTCCAAAAATGAACAACACATTTGTTTTGTAATTATTACTGTGGAGTAATGATGAGGAATCAAAGCTGCCTGAAGCATTCAGATCGATCAGTCTGGACAGTGATGGTGGTGCAGTGTAAAGAGTGGGTTCATCACCTTGTTGGTAGCCTCCTAATAAATCAAAACTGCTCAGTCATTTGGTTGAACAAAAAGATAACTGTACAATCAAAGTCAGAACTGTTCCCTCCACCTCTCATGTGCTCACCATCTGGTTCTGTGAGAACATGGGCCAGACTGGATTGAGTTTAATACAAACCCTGGGTCTGCTTCACTAAGACCCTCTAAGTATCACAATGAAACTTGAAGCATGTTTGAGACACATCTGGAGCTGTCTCTGACTCTCCTTCACAGTACAGTGGAGCCACAGAGGATTTCTCCTTCCCTCCAACACATACTTTTTCATGTTTTATTGTCCGGTGGGAAAAAGACTTTGAATCTCATTCAGTGTTCATTTTATGACAGTTCCCACCCTGGATTCTCTTTATCTTTTCCTTTCTCTCTGTGTGTGTGTTTTTTTTTTAAAGGATTCAGTTTTTTTCCCCTTCCACCCTGTGTTTGTCAGAGTTTTAGTCAGTAGCAAGGGACTGGATGCTTGAATTGCAACACCATATTGAACCGCCCTTGAGTTCAAATTCAATTGTTCCTCCATAAACAAGTTCATGATGATTATTAGCTCACACCCAAGCAGTTTGTCAAACATTGTTTCAGAATAACATTAGTTAAAAACAATTTGTTTTGTTTAATGAGGTGATTTTCCTTCATCACTCTGACACCAGTATTTCATTATCATCGAGGAAATTGTGTTTAAACTTTTAGGGAAGTGTCATTTAAATTTCTTAGTTCTGCAGATCTGGGCTCAGATCCTCCAGTCTGGTCTGAATGGTGGATTTATAAAATTTGGTCTGAAACTAGGTGTGTCTGTGCTTGAATGGGCAGATTATAGGAGGCTATTTAAAGGCGAGAGGCCACAGTGGAGACAAAGCCTGAATGAAAGACCACACACATGCATTGCCTCTGTGTGTATGTGTGTAAGAGACAGCGATCTCTTATGCAATGATATGTCTAGTCCTGCGTGTATTTGTGCAAATGCAAGCATGCATGTATGTGATCTGTCACTGATAATTTGTTGCAGGATGTTATACCTTTTGCTATCTTGAGCTTTATTTCTCCAGAGACAGTGATATCATCGCCCTATTTCCACATCCCTACTGTGGACACATTAGGAAGCTCTCCATCTAGATTTCCACTCCAGGTGTCCCCTGAGTCTCCTAACCACTCTGGACAGACACAAAGCTGTTTTGCCAGCTCTAAATGACTTTGCGGTGCTGGTAATTACCACTGATGTCAGCGGGGAAATCCATTGGATGCTGCAGAGCTTTTGCTGAGTACTTCTACTAAAAATGTGGATGGGGGAGTAGACAAAGCTTGAGGATGTCCCCTGACCCCAAGCATCTATTGCATTTAATCAATTCCTACTAATTTCCATGAATTGTCCTTATGTCAGGAACCAGCTCCCTGTTATTTTCTGCATTCACCCTATTGGGCTCCACTCTGATTTTCTATCCTTGTAGTCTTCTCTTCTCTTCTCTTCTCTTCTCTTCTCTTCTCTTCTCTTCTCTTCTCTTCTCTTCTTTTCTCTTCTCTTCTCTTCTCCTCCCCTCCCCTCCCCTCTCCTCTCCTCTCCTCTTCTCTTCTCTTCTCTTCTTTCTCTTCTCTTCTCTTCTCTTCACCTCTCCTCTCCTCTCCTCTCCTCTTTTCTTCTCTCCTCTTCTCTTCTCTTCTCTTCTCTTCTCTTCTCTTCTCTTCTCTTCTCTCCTCTCCTCTCCTCTCCTCTCCTCTTCTCTTCTCTTCTCTTCTCTTCTCTTCTCTTCTCTTCTCTCCTCTCCTCTCCTCTCCTCTTCTCTTCTCTTCTCTTCTCTTCTCTTCTCTTCTCTCCTCTCCTCTCCTCTTCTCTTCTCTTCTCTTCTCTTCTCTTCTCTTCTCTTCTCTTCTCTTCTCTTCTCTCCTCTCCTCTCCTCTTCTCTCCTCTCCTCTCCTCTCCTCTCCTCTTCTCTTCTCTTCTTTCTCTTCTCTTCTCTTCTCTCCTCTTCTCTTCTTTCTCTTGCACAGTGGAAAAAACTGTCACAGTAATTAATAATGATAAGTTGTGGCAGGCGATAAAAAGAATCATGGGGTTGAAAAAAAGAAGAAACAGGTTTCTCTATTTTCCCTTTGCCGTCCCTTTTGACATGTCTAGTGTGTAAACTTGGCAGGGCCAAATTTGTTGATTGCGGGCTACTGATGTGACCCATCTGGGGCTGAAACACTGCATTAGGTCTTCGCACGCTATTCCCTGCCACTCCCTCAGCTCAACAGCTCACCCTTCTTCTGTCACATGAGAAACAGTTGCAGTACTGTTACTGGGTGAGGAGGATGTGGGTATTTGGTGTGTTTATTATGTGTGTGTGCAAAGAGAGTGTGTAACGGGAGACTGGCCCCCAAATGGATGGTTCAAACCGAGCAGCAGCTGTGTGTCCTGTTGAAGAATCCTGGAGCAAAACGCCACATCCCCACATGACTCAAATGTATGATGTGTGTGTGAGTGTGTGAGTGTGTGTGTGTGTGTGTGTGTGTGTGTGTGTGTGAGCTCAGATTAGGATCTGGAATGATGAGTGACAGTTTCTGTAAACTGTGACAGTGCAGGTAGTTTCTCTGCTCTCTCCTCTGTGCTCATTTTCAGCGTTTCTCAGTGAGAGGAGAAAAAAAACAAAACAGTTTCTATCACGAACCCCACATTTCAAGAAACAGCTGTTCAGTCTAAATCAGTGATGAACTGAAGTGCCCCTTCACCCAAACCCACCATGTTCCAAATAGCTCTGTCTTATTCAACACTATTCATTATATGAAAGTGCTTTTTATTTATATTGGCACAATTACCACTTGGAATGGCAGAGGCTGGAGGTTGCAATTTGTTGCTATTTATCCAATCATTCACTTTTGCTGTTTACAATATTTCAGCCATTTATGAATTAACTTTGAATTTTTTTAATGTTTTACTTTTAGTCAACTATCAACCATGAATCTATTCCAACTGTTTATCAGTTACATTAACATAACTGTCTGCACTGCTTTTAGCTGAATATCTACCATTCTCCCATAACTTTTCATTGACTGTTAAGACATCTCTACTCAACCGCTCTTCACAGACTGTCATGTTAAGGTTGACTCAGTTTGTAGACATAGATATGTTTTTGAATCAGATGATAATGTCTTTATCTTTGATAAGTTGAGCAACTCAGCTGGTTGGTAATCCAAATAAATGATAGATAGATGGGAAGGTGATGTTGCTGTCAGCTCTGTTTGACAGGGTGTTAAACTATTTCTTTTAGTTTTGTCAAAGTAAGAAAGCTCAACATGTGCTGACATCATAGGACCCTGAACTCCTCAAGTGAAACCCATAAAAAAACACATGAGAATAATTCATTTATATCGTATTAGAATCACTTCACATTACTGTGTAAATCCTACAAGGTTTCATAAGGGAACCAGAGAGACACCCACTGCCTCGCGTGAGCTGCCTGCAGTGACACCACAGTGTTGTGAGCTGCTGATGCTTTCCCAAAATCACAGATATTGCTTGTTCCTGAGACATCCTGAAGCTATTGCAGAGGAATTTCTGTGGTCCTGCTCATAAATCAGGCTTCAGCTGGGCTGGCCTGCACTGTGACATACAGTACAGTACGGTGCAGCTCCAGATAACCTGTTGTGGAAACACGTGTTCTTCAGTTTTACCTCAGATATGTTTGGTTTGAGGTGTCTCGTTGCATTTCGCTTACTGGAAATCACATAATGTGTATGTGTGGAAAAAAAAAAAATCTTTTCTAGCCTCATTCCAACTCAAGCCTTTTAGTGGTTTCTCTCAGAAAAGTTATGATATGTGATTTATGAAGATTTATGCAGAATATCTCAGTGGACTAATTCTGCGTTTGAGACCACAAGACTTCAGCGTGTTTCAAGAGCATTTTGACTAATAAGTACTCACATCTCTCTCGCAGTCAGATTTGATGAGATTTCTGTGAGGAAATCTGGTTGTTGCAACATCGGAGAATAGACGAGATAAGAAAAGTGGAGAGGACAAGAAATTTGAGGTAGATGCAACTTTATTAAATGCACAAGTTGGTCAGGTTCTCATGACAGAAACATTTTATTACACTTAAGGATGGCAAGAAAATATGTAGATGAGTCTCAATGTGAAATAAGCACCTCATAAATCCAGAGTTTGATCTTATCAGTAGCAGACATAAACAACCTTTATTTTTGTCTCATCTCAGGGCACCATGGTTATGAAGAGTTTATCAGGCCAGGAAGTAGAGCCACAGAAAAGCATCTACACTAACCCTTCAAATTAAGTGGCGATGTGGAAACAGCCGAAGTTGAGTCGTAGATAAGTGGATGTGGGCGCCGGTCCAGCGGTGTTGGCCACAGGTCTCAGCTGTGGGGCGACACTAAAGAGCCAGAGTGAAAGTTAACAAGCTGCTCAGCCCAAATGGTGGTTTGCTGAAATACGGTGTAATGTGGGGTTCATTAGTGTGGAGGCGATAATTGCAAGGGTTGTTTTAAAGCGTGTTGCACATTAGGTCCTGATGTTCATGCAGCATTTGTGAGAATTTATGAGTCTTCAGCCTCCCTGAATCTTGACCTCTGGAAACAGTCATGTGAGGACTTTATGCCTCAGCGAATGTTGGTTTTGAAGACTGACAGATACCTGCATCCATTTCTGTTTAATTACATTTCCACCTCTCATCTTGAAAACAAATATCAGATGCATATAATCTCATCTTGCGTTTCATCCAGCTGCTGTCTTTACAAGTGACATAAATCATCTGCCAAATCATCTCACCATCTGCAGATTTCTATATCAATAGCAGCGCAATTCAGCAACTAAACACAGTGGAGCTGTGGTTCTGTTTAAAGACCATGAATCAGCCTTTACTGCAGGGAGAACTTGGTCATGTTAAACTCAGTTTGTTTGATCACTTTTTAAAATTAGAATTGATGAGTAATGTCTGTGCTGTCTATGTGAGCTGTTTAAGCCAAACTGTTTCTTTTTAAGTCAGCTGAGAGAAATGCAGTTTATCCTCCGTGGTCAAGGGTCTGGGGCCTTTTTGTCACCTGACACTGATATAGGGAGGCATGAAGACGATCGCTTCAGTGGCAGTGTCAGTGGTGACTCTTGATTTCCTACAGTATTCAATCTTTTCAGTTGCTTTACTACTATAAAGAATCACTATGGTCTAAATGTATTTTAGGCTAAATCCTGTGTGATAAGCCCAAGGCAGTGAAACATGCAGCTCAGAGTGTGTGTGTGTGTGTGTGTGTGTGTGTGATTCAGGGATGCAGAAGCTTTTGGGTCAGTGGATGGAGACATTCAGTTCTGTCTGCTGACCCTGCTGTGCCCTACTGTAGACTGCGTAGCTGTCCAAAACAATCCCTCTTTTTCTCTGATCCAAACACACACACACACACACACAAACACACACACACGCACTCACCACTGCTTCCGATTTTGCTGCCATGAGAAGCAGAGTCTGATTTAAGGGGACGAGGAGATTTAACCACATGGTGATGAGATCACCAGCAGGCTGAAACACACACACACATGCACACAAACAATCATTGTGTCCTGCGCACACTCACACACAGAGAAGTAACATCTGACCTACCCGTTGTCACACAAACATATGCACGCACAGACACACATTTTTCTCTTTCTGTACTAAGATTTTTGTCTAACATCATTCCTAAACCTCTCTACAGCATAACTGAATTTTCACATATTGCTACAATGACACAGACACACACATTGTGTTAGGTATTCCAGTAAGATGATGACAACCTGTAGCCCTTGCAGCTTAAAGGAAGGAAAAGCCATTTATTTTATGATGTCTTTACACCTGCCAACTGAATCAGTACTGTAAATAATCATTATTATTCTTTATATATAATCAACTTATTCTTTGTGCAGATGATTTTCAATGGAAATGTGAAGCATACACAGGCCTCACTGTATAAAATGAATTTACTTTTCACTCACAAGAAACATGTTTTTAAAATATGGTCAAAATTTATGCACCACATGCTGCATATTCACATCAAATCCACACCTCCAGTTTATAGTGTAGACTGTCTGTTCTTAATATGCAGTTTCTAAGCCCAAGCTCCAATGACCCCTAGAAAGACAACAACACTGAGTACAACTCCTTGACAAACTGACTTTAAAACAGGTGGAATTCAGCCCAGCACTGATCAAACTTCCATCCATGCAGTGTATTGGATATTTCCTCGAGATGGAACATTGAATGTGTCACAGTTGGTGGCTTTGCATGTTCAGTGAGAAAAATTGTCTTCCAATTTAGAGCGACAGCCTGTTTGGAGAGGGCAGACAAGTCAGTGTTTGTTTACACTCTGAAAATCTCCTCAGTTGGTTGGGAATTACAACAGAACACACATGTACATATATACACTCATCACGGTGTAGCATCACGCTAACACCAGATGCCAGGAAGTTGAGTGGTGACTGAGTGGCATCTACAGCAAAGCCCTACCATGCGTGACTCTCCCCTGACTTTGCTTCTTTTAGCAAGCTTGCGTGATCCCACCATCACTCCCCATCAAGCCCTCTGCCTGCCTATATCCTTCACTCACTCACACACACACATATACACAAACACACACACGTCCCCTGCTGGGCGATAACACACGGGGTACATGTCCTCCCTCCCTGTGGCAAATGAAGTGATCGGAGCGAGCGCTGTTAGTATAAACAGGCCTGGATTAGAGTGTTGTGATGACATGCAATGGGCACAGATGGGAGAACGTGAAGTGGACAGTCACGATATGTCCACGTCTGACAGAGGATGTCTTGCTGTCCTCACCTCACTTCCTCTCACCTGTCCTCCCAGAGCTCACATCTCCAGCAAAATACCAGCGATTCCAAAAGAGACGATGACAGTTGCTGACCATCCCCAACACACTGGGTGGACTCAGGGTTTGTCAGCCTTGGTGGAAAAAAATGTTAGTATTGGTACAAATCGCATTCTGAATCCTTTTGAATCCCTTAACCACCACAATTTCCATAACATTAGTTAGTCCATTAGTTAGTCTGACTCAGTTCAAGATACTTTTTTTCTGTTATTTTCTGGGTACATAAAAATATCAAAATGCTTAATAAGATGGATGTTTTTGCTTTGTATGGTCATCTTCAACACTTTTGCCCATCATATTTGAGGTCCTGATGTCAAAGCAGATGAGATGTTTCAGTGAGCAACCACTGCCTAACACCCTGCAACACAGGGCGGAGGTGTTAGGAGAAAGATAGTCAGATTACTGTTGGGTTAGCGTGTCGCTGAATGAATTAGCTCTGTCAGAGGCCAAACTGTGTGTGATATTGTTGCTGAGAAACGCAGGACACCAGTCACCAGTGTTAGTGACGCTGACAGGTGATGCTAATGAAAAGCAAATCAGGCTGAGACGGTGAGGCTGCATACGAATTCAGTCTCATGTTAACTAGTGAAATCTTACTTTTCATCAGAGCTGTAAAGAGAAGGACGGATGGATGTGACAGCATCATGCTATTCATCTAGATGACCTGCTTCACAGATTAGTCCTGGACACACACACACACACACACACACACACACACACACAAGCATAATGATACATAACACCTCTGACTGTGTCTGCTGACTGACATGTTAATGGCTTTCATGGATAAAGCATGAGCAGCATCATGGCTATCACTTGATCCCCCTCAACCCTGGACACATTAACCTCCTCACACTCATTTGATTACATCTTGGTGAGTCTCTGTGTGTATGTGTGTGTCTGTTTACATACACAGTGCACAATAGATCTTGAAAAGTTGAGAAAAATTCTCCTATTTCTCTAAATCCCCATCAGAAATGTTTAAAATCTATCATCACAAAGCTGCTCATTAAATGATAACACTGTGGAGATACGTGGTTTTCGCAGGACGGCAACATTAAGTAGAGTCTCAGTAAAGTATTGTAAAAGTACATCTGTACTCTTTCCACTGTTGTTTCATGGTTAGCACTGTGTGCTCACTTACCCCAGCTCCACTGTGCTGCTCAGCCACCGTGTTCTCTCATTAAAATGATGCTGTCTTCAGCAAATCAACACAACTTGTTGAAGTTGTAAAGTACTCCTTCCATCCCATCTTAGTGGCTAGCATTTGTTTAGCATCGCGTGCTACAGCAGCATTAGTGTAGTCCCTCCCATATGGATTCAGCCTGAGGGGCCATCTGCCCATTATTATTTGCCTCAATGGGCCGAAACGGGACCATAATCTTTTTAACAGATTACCTTCTTGTTATGGAGAGGCAGTATGGATGAAAAAAAAACAAAAAAAGGATCACTGAAGAAATCAACTTTTCATCAAAGGTGTGGTTTGTTTCCACAAAACCTACTGAATTGTTTACAGTGACCACAAAACAGGCAACGGCTGCTTCTAACTGGGACTCGGATGTGAGAGGGATAATCTAAGGCTTGTTGTACTTCTCTGTCCCTGTTATTTAGAATAATGTGAGTGACACTAGTTGGCATGCAACATGAGGAACCAGCACATTGCTAAGGTGGAGTACGTTGTACTGCAGGCTGTAGCCTCCATTCTCCTCTCTGTCTTTCTTTTGCCCTCCTCCCCTCTCAGGCAGGAATGCAGCAAGACTAAAATACAGGGGGAGAAAACTAATAATTATTCCCGGAGTTGTTTGACTTGTCTCAAGTATTTCCTTTTTCAGTATGAATAACCAAGGGAGTCAAACTAGCTGGTGCTTTTTGTAATGAAAGCTACATAATAAACACTTTATGCCTGTTTATCAGTACATTGGTAATGACTGAGGCCTGGATCGAAATGACTCAACTTTTGAGGAACCAAAAAAAAAAAAAAAAAAAAAAAAGAGACAAATCTCTTGTCAGTGTCATTATTTTCTTCCCTCTCTGTTTCCCCACGCAATTCCATTCATACTTATTGGTTCTAAAACATTAAATTGACCTCTCATGTTTCCAAGCCTCCTTTTTGTTTATGTAATGGCCTTTACAGCATCTACATAAAATTTACTATTTAAGTTCAAGCTTTTGGATTTCATACTGCTCATGAAAGCAGAGATTGTGTGAGCACAGAAATATAAGTCTTGTGCTTTATTGTGGCCAGGTGGGGTTCCTGAATGCAACTTTTATTAACCACCAGCTCCCAGAGAGAGCAGCAAGCCGCAGCCATCCTCGTCAAAACAGGAATTCAAGGAGAAGTTATTTATAGAGTCACCACGCAAACACAGGCGGGCATGCAGGACCTGATGTTTCTTACAGTAATGCAGCTGATGAGAATAAAAACACATGCAATGAAAAACACCCTCCTCTGCATGCATGGCACAAAGATGACAAATTTTGATCGTTTTCTAAAATAGAAATTCACTGAGGTGCCCCACAGGGAGACGATTATGTCAATATTTAAAGGAGCCTATCGGAGGAAGTTTGAGATAAACATACAGTAGAAGTGGAAGAGAGCGGAGCGCACACCTAACAATGGAGTTTTCCCTCGACTCCCACTATGTGTGTTTATCTCTGCGCATTCAACCTTCAGAGCGTGCATGTGTGCTGTCATTTGGCCTCCAGGCAGAGCTATTGCTGGGATATATGTGACTCATGAAGGAGTTTATATCCTGAGCTCACCCCCAGGGCCAAGGACGACATTGGGCTAGTGGAATATGTCCGATCCCCAGCAACGGCAGGAAAACTGCAGCGTCTTGTTGTCTTCAATTAGAAAATACACTGTTGCATTCATTTGGGTAAAGTCAAATAAAAAGCTTTCCTGTATAACTGGCTCATCTCACGCAACACATGCTCGAGTGCAGCCTGTGTGTGTGTGTGTGTGTGTGTGTGCAAGTGGAGAGCACAAGCACATTCTCCTTGGGCCTCCATCCATTTGCATTCTGTTAGTTTTTCTAATTGTCTGTATAAATATTGCACCATGTTGGCCTTATGTTGCGGTTAATTTTCCCAAGGCTTGACGAGCCAAATTCAGGAGTGTTTAGACAGCTCTGCATGTGTGTTGCTCTTTCAATGGGTTCGTCAGAAAAGCAATTTTCCCAGAAGACAAACATCATGCTCACATAAAACATGTGCTCCACAATCAGTCATGTTCTCTATTTATAGAAGCAATTAGACGACTTTCATATTACGACTGCTATAATACTCCAGTGTGTGTGTATGTGGAGAAAGCATGGCACCAGTTTTATGATGCGCCGTGGTTGTCAGGCCACATACAGTAGCAGTATACACGCTGCAGAGAAGTTGCCTTACAAGTCTGTTTTGCCCAGGGGCTCATGTGTGGAGACATATTACTCCTGTACAACATGGTGACTAGTGCGTCTGCTTGCCAACCAAAACAGAGAAGTGGAAACAATTGAGTTTACATTCCAACCTGCGTTCTGTGTGATCCCATTTGCTTTGTCATAATATCACTTCCCCTTCTCTCCAGCGTCTAGGTGCACCAGCTCCACATGCACACGCCGCCTGACAAAGAAAATCTCTCGCTCACATTATAATCTCCTCCGGAAGATGAATATTAGTGATTCCTGCCCGGCCTCGGAGAAAAGTACTTTTAGTCGATGTTGTTTTGTTAACAGACAAAGGGAACAGCTCTAAATCCTGGTCAATCCTCTCAACTGTAATCTTATATATCACAGTGGAAACAAAATATTCTCATTCAAAACAATATCAGAAAGATTATAGCCCTCAATCCAACATTAATATTGTGACCAAGGATGATGGAAGATTGAATGACTGTAGTTTAATGCTTATGATGGAACAGAGTCAAAGAAGTGGGGAAAACTCAGCTCCTGTTTGTCTTCAGAAAATTATATAAAAAAAATCCTAGTGTTCCTTTTGCCACATTTCAAAAACAAGGAAGAAGTTGAAGTAGTAAGACTTGGATTTGCACAGGGAGATCTGGACATTTTTGATCTGTGGCATAATGAAGTATTAGCTTCCATTACAGTGCAGGCTTAACCTTTTTGCGGAGCACCATTGAGCACTTGCCAGCAGTCATCAATATTTAACAGCTGTTGCTATTATGAAATTCTTTATGGGCTAATGTGGCTCGCCGGCTTGCACGCAAGGCCTTGGCTGTCCGCCAGCAGCCTGTCAGGAGGAAGGGGGGGAGGATTGACAGACGGCTCGCTCGCGTGACAACCAGCCCTTGATCAGCCAGCTTCTCTCTCTCTCTCTCCCTCTCTCTCTCTGTGTTGGTGTTGCTTTCTCCGCTGTGGATTTCCTGTGCCTGCAGAGAGAGAGAGAGCGAGAGAGAGAGAGAGAGCGAGAGAGAGAGAAGAAGTGCGCTGAGGGAAGGGGGTGGGAATAGGCAAAGGAGGTGGCTGTAAGCCAATCCAACCTCAACACACACATATGCACACACACACACACAGTTTTCTCTACTCACGCAAGCCTTGTGAGAGGGGGGGTGGACTGCTGCGCTGCACAGCCCTCGCATGCTCAGGTCTGCAGCTCTTCTTTGCAAGCCAAAAACACAACAGAGGATCTGCTGCCAAAAGATGGCAGCCATGCTGCTGAAATCAGAGCGCAACATGAAGATAACACGGATGTGAGACATTGGAAAAACTGAGAAAAGTACATTTCTGCTTAAGTCCTGCATTAAAAATGTCGCTTCACTAACACTTAAGGAGTATTTGTAAATACATTTAATGTATCGAATAAGGCAGAAAAATCCCTGTAAATTCTACTGAACTATTTAACTATATTGTAGCACTGGGATTTTCATTATTTATCCATTAACGTGGAAGTAGGTGTGTGTAATGTGTAAGTTTTAACTATTTTTATTTAAGGTGCATTATGGGTTTTTTTTTAAATCATCATATGTTTTGTATGTTAAATCACATGAAATTAACCTGTAAGATAACAAGTAAGTGAGCACAGAACAGTATTTTATATTTCTTTTATTAAAATGACTTATTTATAACCTCAAATAGAATTGCATTAATTTCAGCTACAAATTCTTTGTAACTGTCCCAGCTTCAAGCTTTTAAAGAGGGCACCACCTGTCTGACTCGATGTGCAGGTGTGTGTGTGTGCATGCTGGTGTAGGTCCCGGGTTCAAACTGTGCAGCAGTTAGTGTTGTGTCTACGAGCAGCCGTGTATGAATACTTACCTGCTCCTCACTGCACATTGCTCTGGAGAGGAGCATGAACTACAGAACGGACCGGGGGTATTATCCACCATCCAGCTCCAAATGCTGCTCTTGTCCTCACGGTTTACACAAGTGTTTGAGTTGTGCAGCACTCTTCAGGAGCACGCTTCAACACAGTGCCGTGCCATTCGAATCTAATGCTCTAATGTACAGGGCTGTATTGAAATATTCATCCCCTGCATTTTCCATCATTTCTATCATTTTGTGAGACCCTTCTTTGTGTATCATTATCCCCAGAATAAAAGCATGTCAGTGACACTGTGGGCCCAGAGAGACAGCTGCCCCCCACCTCCTTTCCACCAGTCTCTCTACACTTATAGAGAGTTACTTTTTTTTTCTCTTTTCTGTTTTCTCGTCATATCTCTCTCTTTTGGGCTGTTATTGATAGCGTGGGAGGAAGTGGCTTCAAGAGAGGGTGTTGAAAACAGACAAACACACCCAGGCTGTGCTGTACACACTGTGCTGTATCCACATCCTTCATGGCCAAACTCACCTCACCCCCTAGAGGCTGCACAGATTAATACCCGATTAATGAGGCCTGTGTCTTAAACTCACAGACACAAACACTCACACACTCCTCTAATGTGTAAGTCACTGGCAACACCGCTGTTTCCCCTTATCATGAGGTAGAGACACCACAGGTACTCAAGCAGTCACTCACAAACCTCATCAGGTTTTATTACAGATCTTTCCTCACTTCTCATCTCTTCCCACCATGTTCACTTCTATGCTATCATTATCTTATCAGACTCACCTAATGTCATCTACAGGCCCTCATCCAAGGTGTTCTCTGAGGCAAACGAAGTCCAGAGACAACTGTGACTTAATTTTGCAAACTGAGGGATACTGTAGCTCAATATTTGCTGGGTGGTCCCCAATATTCTGTGTACTCAGTGGAAGTGGAAAGACAGACCTGGCCAACTACAGGAGCTAGACACTTTCAGCCTCACCCTTTGGCAGCATCTGCACGCTGCTCCTTTCCACTTTTTACTTAAAGCTTGTCCTCACACAGAGCATATAAACGCCTCGCCATTACCTACTCTGTTTTCCTTTTTAGACCAGAGAGGGAGAAAATAGAGGCAAAGAAAAGCAAACCTAAAGGCTTTATTCAGCACCAAGCGGTGCTGAATAAAGCCTGTATTGTCAGCAGAGGAAGTGCTAGTGCCGATAATTAATCATCCCGTATATTTGTCTTTCCTGACGCCGCATCCTCTCCAAAAGCTGCCGTAAGAGAGAAAACAAAAACACATGAGGCGTTGAAGGAGTAAAATAAAGACGCTTATTAGATTCATTTCCCTCTGCAGTGGTTTCCACTGGCTGGATGATAGTGCGGTGAATGAAGAGAATGGTTTTGTGCGTATGTCTGAGTCTCTTTATTGGTATGTGTTTGCACCTTGCTGAGGCCATGACAAAATACTTTACATTATTCGTGACATTTCTGAATTTGTGGAGTCGCCTGTTGGTGCTTTTATCAGCCTCTGACCAGGTTTACGATTTCAGTCTTTGCTTCGACATATAGCGTGAATAAACCTGCTGTTGCTGTTAAAGTGGAAATAAATGATTAAACATGAAAAAAATTAATCCTGACAAAATGTATGGATGGAAAAAAAAACAAAACAGGCGCATTAGCTTTGCGTGCTTCAGGGTGGAATTAAGAGCAGGGGAAACTCTTCCAGCATCACGAAATCGGTTGTCGATCGCCTGCAATGCTGAGTTGAACAAAGGAGAGATGATGAGGAGGAGGAGGGTAGAAGAAGGGTGGATGGATGGATGGGGGGGAAGAGGGACAGAGGAGATGGTGGGTTTAAGGGGGAGGAATGGAAGTGGTAATGGGGTTATTTGTTGGGGGTGGGGTCAATAGGAAGCATCGGAAGATTCATACATACATATATAGTTTTTCATAATGAGGCTGGGGTGTGTGAGTGTGTGTGTGTTGCGTGACTAATCCGTGCCTGCTACAATGAGTGACGGAGTGAGGGGCTGATCTCTTGGAGTGAGCCACATGCCCCCTGACAGCACACCCATAAGAGAAACACGCAAACATGCCTCCAACACGCAACACACACGTCACCAGTGCACATGTGACAGTTCTGCACGCCACAGTTCTACAGGCTAATTGCATGTGTAGCAAGCAGGCCCCTCTCCGAGGGGGGGGTGCATATGGTTGGCGATTGATCAGGGACTTATTTGGAATATTTTTGAGATAGATGTAGATATTTTTACTTCAGTAAAGATCAGACGGCACAGAGGAGCAGGTGTGTGATGAAGAAACACAGTCGAGCGTTTGAAGAGGTCACACTGTTCACTCAGTTCAGCTTAAGTTTCTTCCTTTTTATCTGAACACTGGGTCTCAGAATACAGGGGTATATTTTACATACTGTAAAACCCTTTATAAACCCCTATATTCACTTTTCAGAACAATTAAAAACTTCTGACAGTGTTTTGGTCACTTCTTTTGCTTCTATGACACTTCCTTCAGGAAACTTTTAAATAGAAAATAAATGGATTTTCTTATTTCATTCACAGGTTGCATAAAATTTGCTTCAATAAAAAAAGCATAAACTGATATTTTTTCCTGTGTGCACAAGCCTGTGCTGCATGAGCATCCACATGTTCCTGCGTTCACACTGCTCGACAATCACCCAGACAAATGCACCTCACGCTGTCCCTTGTCTCTGAACCAGAGCTGTCCATGTGCATGTAGCAGTGTCATGTGAGAGCAGTCCTGTAAACTCCTGAAATCCTCCACTGTTTTGTCTTGTTAGACAGACCCACCACAAAGACTAGTACCTGGCATTAGTGCTGCGCAAAAAGAGACATCCTGGTCTGTGTGTGTGCTCTGTATTCTGTGTGCAGCAGTACAATATATGAAAGAATCTGGCTGATGTGAGGGGTGCTTTATTTTACTTTCCTGGGCTTATGTGCGGCAGACATGAGCACATACCCCTCTTGTATAAGGTTGAGGTTAGAGTTTTCATTTTTTACACCCTTGAACCCGCTGGTTGCTGTTAGTTTATTATAACTGAGTCTCTTGTGCCAGCCTATTTACTACTTTCTATTTTATTTCTTATAGCAAACCAAGAGAAGACCTCCAGGAAGCACATCATCAGCACAGCATCCTCTAACCCTGAACCCAGGAAAGACAGTCTTCCACTGGGCACCAGCATCAATGAAAGCGGCCTCCTCCTGGAAGTAAGAAACCACATGGCTGTTGTTTGTATGTGTTTCTTGTGGAATATTTCAGTGTGTGTGTGTGTGTGTGTGTGTGTGTGTGTGTGTTCATATAACCATTGCTCACGTTGACTTGAAGAGATAATATCATGTGTATGCAAATAGGCATTTTAATAAAATGATATCAGTTTTTCCTCGTCAATGAAACGATGCGCGCTCGCCAGCTTGCATACATGGCGGTCAGGAGACCATTTGGGTCTGAGTGAGTGAGTGTGAATTGGGAAAAGGGAGGGGGGTGGTTCATGTGTGTTTGTGTGTGTGCCCTTCGCCCTATGCCCTGACCCCTTTTTCGGAGCTGTGGTGTTGCGTGACATACGGGTGAGACAGGCGTGTCAGAGCTGATGAAGGAGGTGGGGATTCACACACGCTGGCAGCTTGGGAAGCCAGTGAAGTGTGTGCATGTGTGTGTGTGTGTGTGTGTGTGTGTGTGTGTGTGTGTGTGTGTGTGCATCTCTGTCTGAATGGATGTGGTCGTGTGTGAAAGTGAGCAGAAGAGAGTGAGAAGAACACACCATGACTGTCAACAGCAATCAGTGCAAATATAAGATCTGTGTTTTGTCACTTGACCTCTGACCTTTAATCAGACTGTGACTATAGATTAATTATGACTGCAAATATTTCACTTAATTTGGAGAGCAAGTTATTTCTTGTTACTTGGACATGATAACAGGACCCCTGCACAGACGCCCCCCCCCCCCCCCCCCCTCCCGGCCTTAGCACAGGGGGGCGTCTGTGCTGAGGCCATCAGAGCTGAGAGGTTGTCATGATCAGACATACAGCAGCATGTTACATGAGAACTGCTCAAGCATCAGGTCATTGTTACACACTCAATATCCTAATGGCTATCTGTCAAGCAACAAATTATGACACTGATTACTGGCCAACAACTATGTGCGCCCTCACACACACACACACACACACACACACACACACACTCACACTCACACACACACACACACACAGAGCAGGCCTGATCCACTGATGCTTCTCTTAACGTGTTAGGTTGTCTCAATGGGACGGTAAACAAAAGGCTAGATTGACCGTGGTGATGTGCCGCCTCCCATTGCGTGACTCAACCTGTGCCAGGCCTCATAGCAAACGGTGCTTTAGTTGTTATGGTGACGGGATCCCAAGACAGGGAGGGGATGGATATTTGTGTATGTGTGTGTTTGGGGGTATTGTATGTCTTAAGTGATCGTTATAGTATCTGTGCTGAGGTGTCTATGTTCGACAGCTGCATCTGCATGTGTGTGTCTGTGTACTGACGTCTGACCAGTAAGATATACATTCAATGTCAAATATATTGGATAATTTATTGTATATATTGTATTAACAATATTATCATATGTAATTATAACAACAATAATAATATGTACAGTATTATCTTTATATAATATATGTTGTATAAGAACATCTACAGTACTGAGGCACAGCAGTGCTTGGAGGTAAATACTGTCAGCTTGCTAACATGCTCACAACAATGACAACATGTGCATTTCCATCCACCTGATTTAATGCACATTTTTAATTTTCACATAAAAAACCCTTATAGAAACAATGGAAATATTAATACTCTAATATTCTTTGGTAGGACGCTCCCGTTAGCATTTATCATCCTAGTTTAGTATGTTTATCTCATTCGTTTTGCAGGTATTTTGTATTTTGAAATATTTGACAAACTGAAGCATTAATCCGATGAAAGGTTAAAGCATCATCAAAGTTTTCCTAGTTCATTCACAGGGGGACACGGATATTTGCAACAAACATCACAGCAATCAATCAAGACAAAAAAATTCACTCAAAACAAAAATAATGTGAACTTCGTGGTTGCACTAGAGGAGAAGTCAGGATTCACATTCTGGGCACCGTGAATGTGCAAATCAGATTTCATGGCAGTGCAGATATTTCAGTCTGACTGACCTCAGCATGGCCTAGAACTTCAATAAAAATTAATATAGACTTTAATTTCTGTACAACAAAGTGTCCCACATGTGATACTCCCTGTACACAGGACATGGAAACTCACTGGCTGATATTGAACATCACTCACTGTATAAAAAATTGCATGCTGTTGTAATGTCCTGACCTCATAATCACTGCTTTCATCTCACTCTGATGGCGAGACAGCAGGAAAACCAGAGAAACCTGTCGAAACAATGAGACAAGGCCAACCCATGACCACCACCATTACTCCCTCTCCTCCTCCTCCTCCTCCTTCTCCCCCTCCCTCCCAGATTCAGGGAACATATATTTTATTTTGGGCTCTGCATGCAAAGCGTCTCCTAAGATTTGTAAGTCAAAGCTTTTAGTCTCCCTGGGGTGCTGTAGTTGCAGATCTGTGGTGGAGCAGGCCAGCAGCAGGTGCCTGTTTCCATTACCTAAAGGCTTTAGTATGTGAGGAACTGAGGGAAATGTGAATGGAGAAAACACACAAACAGCATGCAGCACAGTGCAGCCAGTATCAATTTGTTCTCTCTTTCTTTCTATTTTTCTTTTCCGACTCTAAAAGAACAAGAGCTGATCAGATGTGCTTGGTTGTTTTTATAATGAAAATAGATGAATTGTTGTTCTGTCCTGCTCAGTATCTGTGAAATAAATTGTAAATGGTCTGTCCTATTCCAATATAAATGATAAGTATTCCCATAATGGTTTGGATGTGAAAAATATATGCACTTTATCCATCTGTAATGTATTTCCTGTTCCATGTTGGAAAGCAAGTCAACCTCCAAAATATAGCGTTTGCCTGCACACACTGTTTCGGGTCACAAGTCCAAAGCCTGTTTGTTCCAGGGGAATAAAAATGTCAAAGTCATTTAAAAAGAAAACGTGTTGCAGAAATTACCATGGCCTTTCAGTGACTGGAAAGAGGAGTGGAGAAAGGTGAACTGGCTAAATAAACTGAGATGAACCCACCATGTAAATTCTGGCCTTTTCATGGCCTTGTAGGAACTCATAAAGGCAACATCACATTCCAGTTTATTAGGACATTTTTATGCCCATTGTTTTGACACAAATTCCAGATCACTGAGTTGTTTAAGCTTCACATTTCCCATTCTCTGTAACTGGACTGTAAACGTCTCAGTACAGTTCACATGGATATGAATGAATCAGATCCATTTTTATTAGACGAGCAATATGACAGCTTTGTGCTGCATTACACAGCAAAACGTTTCACAGGCTAAATACCTTTTCCCACTCAGGACATATGACTTTTGATTAGTTAAGATCCCATAGTGAAATTCTTGGCCTGAAAACCAATCCTTTTTATATGTTCAGCTCTGAAAAGACATGCTGTTACCAGAGTGACCAACAAAATAAATTATACTAAGCTGTATTGATTCCACAATACCCTAAGCTTCTCACTTGTTGTTGGACAAGTTACTTTCTTGTCCAACAACATCTGCTTCCACAGCACTAAGAACCTGGGTCTCATCTCTGTCCCCCCTCCCCATCGGGTTTTTCAGATGTTGTCGTATTATAGTCCAGATATTTTTCTGCCACAGTGTCACTTTGTCAAACACCTCTAGGTTTTAGGACTACAAATTGCTCTGCCCAGAGAGAGATATCAGAGTACACTGCGTGGTCAGGAGCATGTGCAGTGAGCAGAGCATTACACTCAGGCAATCAGATCACTGCTGGGGGAAGCTAAGAGAGGGAGATGTAGAAGAGAAGTGAGTATGAGTGTGAATTTAGAGGCCACAGGGAAATATACCACATAAAACACACACACACACCAGGGAAGACCTGCATAGTCTCGCAGTAAAATAGAGGTGACACACTCTGGCAGCCACAGTCACGCAAGTCAAGTAGCTCTGCAGTTGTCACGCTATCGCAGCTGTGTGCACAAACACACACACACATACACACACACACGCACCCTGGAAGACCTCTCCCCCTCTTCCACATCTCCTTCCTGTGCTGTCTCTTTTTACTCACACCCTTGCTCCCCTCTTCATCAATCCATCCCTCCTCATATGACTGAAGCCAGTTATGTATTTATTTAAAATTTTCTTTTTAATCAACACTTGTCTCTGAAAGCTGTGCTGGCCAAACACATTATTCCCCTTGTGTGCACAGGAATGAGGCTGTGTTTGTGTCTGGAGTTTCTCCGCTTTTAATCTGCGTGGTTAGTATCAAAAATCAAAGCATGTTACCAGTCAAACAGACTGAATTATCAAGGTTTCTAACTTATGAAATTCATTACTTTAAAGGGGAGCAGATCGGTATGTGTGTCATCTTCAAGTTAACTGCTTAAAAAATACCATCAATCTAAATCCTCCCAAGAATATTCTGAAAAGTGTTTCAAAAGCAGTAGTTTGCATTACAAATCAGAAAGCTTTATATGGCCCTCTCAGCTCCATCACCATCTGTCTTTCATTCCTTCTCCAGTGTTGTTATTATTCTATCTTTTGTTCCATTTTTACTGTTATTTAATTGGAGAATTATGGAAAGAATGACATAAATTGAACATGGTGCTATAAAAAAATGTCTGGCTCAAGTCAAACTCTGGCTGCATTTTGTCTCTGGCTTAAAAACACAATTGCACAGTAATGACTGCAGCCACAGTTGGTTCTCTAATGAAACCTCCTGACTGTTGCCCTGTGTCACTGCTGGGTGCAGGCTACATGTGAATGCTGCCACCTGAAGTTCACTCTGCAAAGATGGCACAGATAAGATTCTGTTGTTTGTGTTTGTTAATTATGTATTTGTTTTACTTGAGTTTATTTTCTGCATGAGCTGCCCTGAGTCACAGCTTATTTCTGTCACTGTGTGTGTGTGTGTGTGTGTGTAGTCTCTGACAGGCTTTGCCTTGGTGGTGAGCAGTGATGGGATGGTCTTTTACGCCTCCTCAACCATTGTGGATTATCTGGGATTTCATCAGGTGAGTTGAACTCAGTAATATATGTTTGATGATGTACTGTAACATACTGTTTAATGAACGTATCAGATGTTTGGAAAGTGGAGATGTTGGAAAAACAGGGTGTGTTGTTCGTTCCTGTCCCGGTCACATTAGCAACACAACTCATCATGTTTTTGACAAATCGTCAGTCGCCCAAAGGCCTCCTGTCTGAGGCGGAGTCAACTTGAACCCATAAAACTATTTCAGGAATTTCAGCACCTGACAATTTCAGGTTTCTTTCTGTGTTGTTGTCCTCTTCTTCTCTTCTCCTCTGTTGCTGCTCACCTTAAAAGAATTAGTTTGACTTTTTTTGGGAGATATGCATATTCACTTTTTTGTTGAGAGTTATGTGAGAAGATTGGTGCCGGTTGAATGTCCATATGGTAAATATATAGCTGGAGCTAGCAGCTGGTTAGCTTAGCTTAGCATAAACACTGGAAACAGGGGGAAACTGCTATTCTGGCTCTAAAGGTAACTGCTAAAGCTCAGTGATAAACACTTTATATCTTGCCTTGGTGTTTCTTCCTGTTTCCTAGTCTCACATAAATATGAGAGTATTCTCAATCTTTTAATCAACCTCTTGACAAGAAAACAAATATTAGCTTCTTTCCTAAGATATCAAATCATACTTGAATAGCTTTATTACTGTACAGTAAATTCCCAATCAAAAACACACATAGCCTCTCTAAAGGGTTTGACTCAACATGTGTCTGGGCTCTGCCATGATTCAGCTCATTCACCGCTATCCTTATTTCACCCTCAGCTGACTTGTCTGTTCTCCTGCATCCATCCCTTTCAACTTTCTCATCCCCTCATCCCTCAGTTAATGAGCCTGAGTAAAAAGCCTCTCTCTCTCAGCCGCCTCCCTGCTGCCTGATCACTCTGTCTAGAGGGCAGAGTGAACCAAAGAGGCCACAGAGAGGTGAAGACCTCTGTTTCACCCTGAGATACTCTCTGTGGGTGTCTGCATATGTGTGCGTGTGTGTGTGTGTCTGTCTGTGTGCAGCCACTGATAAGTCACCAACGGTTTAGCTTCCTTCCTCTCTGGCAGCAAAACCCAGCCAGTCATTAATTATGGATGATATCAACACGGGCCTGCCTGTCCTGCGATGCTGAAATCATCCCTCTCCTTCAAAACCACAAATAAAGTGCTTTTCACTGTTAAAATCCCTCCTTTGCCCTCATGTTTGCTCACACACAGACACACACACAGCAGACCGATACTTTGAAGAGAAATTCTTCTGCTACAGCGCTCCCACTTGGCTTACAAGCAGATGGGGGCAATAAGCCCAGAACCATGAAATTGACGTGAAAACCAGAGTAGTCTGAAAGATCCTGCCACAGTGTGTGTGCATGTGGGTGCGTGTGTGTGTGTGCGCAAGGTGGCATGGGAGCGACTAAACACAGACAAAAGAAATTAAAATTGTAAAGTGCATGTAAGATATAAGTATAAGCATGTGTCTACTCTTTAATTTGGCATGTCCTACAGTTCCATGTATTTCTCTTCAAATGAGCAGCAAGCGAAATTTCAAAATATTTCAAACGTTCAACATGAATTGAATTAGCAAAGCCTGTGGCAGCTAAAGTTTGCCAAGACCTAATGTGGACAAGAGGCTGGCTACGCTAACAGCTCTGTGAGGCTCTTCATAAAGCACAGCTGCTTTATGCACAGATGAAAACATATGCTCATATTGTTGCTATGTCACCACCATGGATTTACAGACATTTCATTAAAAGCCAAAAATGTTTTTTTGTTGTCCTCAGGATTGGGACAGTTTCATGCTGCCTGAGCTACTGATGGAAAACAAAGAAATGCACTTGACAAAACTGAAATTCACCAACTCATGTCAACACAACCACAACAGGTTGTTTGTGTATAAATGGCTGATTCAAAGTCAGTCCTCACATGCTCTAGAAGAAAGAGACGATGTATTGACAAGCGCCAAACTTGACTGTGAGCTGAGCCAAAGCATCCCAGCATGCAAAGCAGTCAAAACCTTTTGCGTGATAAGGTGATGTGCAATCACCAGAGGCAGAAAGTGTGGTTGACAGTGAACAAATCCTTCTTTAAATACTCACAGATCATCACGCTATAGTTCAGAAACTGTCATCAAAACGCTCTCTTAGACTTTCCCACATGTTCAGCTGTTGGTTGTTTTTAAGTCACATACTTTGCCACTAAGGCCTTGACAACATGTCACGTAATTTTGAGCCCACAATTGTAGTCAGAAAGACACTTATCCCTAATATACCACAGGAAAAAAAAAAAAGAGAACGCTTCACTAAGTAGCACCACAAGAAAGCCCTGGAGAAGAGCAGAAAACCTCCACTGGCCTTTGATCCCATTTGTTACTGGGGCAGTTAGCCTTTGAAGGTCAGCGAAAATATCACTTATTCTCCATTTTTTCCTCTTCTTTTCCTCCCTGTGTTTTTTACGAGAAACATAAACAATAGTCACTCGATCCGTCTGTCTGCCTGACTGCCGGTAGGGAACCAAACCACAGGACGAAGCGCTGCTGAGGACGGTGGGAACAGATTGTGTTTTCAGAGGCAAGCGATCAAAAACCCTCGCGTGCCACCAGTGTGGAAATTATGGAGAGAGTGCAGGGAGGAGGGAGAGAGGGAAGACGGGAAAGTTAAACATTTTAGTGAGGAATCTGTCATGGAATGACAGAAAGCACAGCTATAGCTGGAAAAGAGAGAGAGGCATGACGAGAGTGGGCTGGAACCTGACTCACTCTGTGTGAGTGGATGGGGAGGGTGAGCTGGGCTGGACTGCCATTCGGGAGCCAGTGTCACGCGATGTTTGACAAACACAGCTGCCCTCCCTGGCCCTGCAGCTGGCCTTACACTCTTACTGCACCGGGTAAATGCTACTGCCTGTGTGTTTATGCAGGTATATATGCATGTACAGTAAGTGTGCATGCATGTTTGTGTGACCATGTGTACATTGTGTGTGTGATGGGGGAAGCAGACTGAGTGTATCTGAGCAGTACTGACAGGAATCTCCCCTCCAATCAGCAGCTACCAGCTGCACTGACAGCACTGAGCAGCAAAACACAGTGTGTGGATGGTGCTGTGAACACACAGTCTCATGTGTGTGAACTCAGAGGAGATGACATGACTGAGACTAAAAGTTGTGATTATGAACATGTGTTGTTTGTTCAACACATTTTCTTGACATACTAACCAAAATCTACTGGGCTGTCCCCACAGACTGACGTGATGCACCAGAATGTGTTTGACTACATCCACATCGACGACCGTCAGGAGTTCAGACGCCAGCTCCACTGGGCCATGTGTCCTCCACAGCACCAGGGGACATCAGCACACCAGGACAACCAGTTAGCTGCAGGGACTGGTGAGTGGTTCAGCCGTGGATGTGGTGATGACTTCTTCATCAAATATTTTACTCCTGTTTGATTTGATTTTTGAGGTTCTGCTGGTTATATCTGAGCCAGATCTACAGTATATCTACAGTGTATTGTATTGTAATGATGGTCACACTGTGAGAAATCCTGACACATATGTTAATGTGAGAATTTAAGGAGATGCCTTTGTGAACAATAAAATCTAACGAGCAAAACCAGAATACAACCAACAGCTTAATGAAGAGACTTCAGTATTTCCTTCTCTAAAATACAACAGCAGAATCTGTCACTAACATCATTCACTGACTGATATCCTTAGGTTATGAAAACTCACATAATTCATTTTGCCTTCAATTGTCCTGGAAGAGTAGATTGCAGATTATTAGTAGCTTATTATTGTTGATTTTTTTCTCCTGCCTGCAAAGCACTTTATAGACCTGCCTCACACGTTACTATACAAATTAGATTATTCTTTTCCTCCTCCATCTTTTTCTAGGTGAGGACTTTGTAGTCAACAGCCAGTTTCACTCTCTGGAGGCAGGGGGAATTCCTCCTGAGCTCTCCTGCTTTCTCAACAGATGTTTCATAGCCAGAGTCCGATGCCTCTTGGACAGCACCTCTGGATTCTTGGTGAGTGGCCTGAACCAAACTGCCAGCTAACCTCAACAGTAACTTCAGTTTTCAATGCACTAAAGTTTATTCAAAACATAAAAAGTGAGCATCAAGAAAAAGCTGCCTGCTGTCTGGGAGAAGACCCGTGCCTATAAAAAATATTATGATCCTTTGGTGCAGCAAAACTTCATTTTTAATCGTAGTGTGCAGAGTTATTTATAGTTGTATTGCAAGGCATTATAAGGTAATTGGGTGCTTGAACATAGCAGCAGAATAGCAGCCTGGTTCTTCCCTCATGGCTGTGACTAGAGTGGTTTGGAGACCAACAGTGGAAAAGCTTGGGGCCCTGATGACAGAGCAACAAGAATATGGGTTTGGATCATTTCATCAGGGTCATCAGAGTTCACTGTCACCAAGTCTGCTATGGTTGCACTGATGCTGGCCGCACAACTGAAATTCTAGATGGCAATTTTCTGACATAAACTGTAGGCACTTAAAGCCAAGTAGTGAGCAAATATTAGTAAGATGCTTTCCTCATCAGTCAACATGATCAGTGTTCATTCTGTAAGCAAATAAAAAGTCTAAGCTTTAAACCTTGTCAAAAGAATAAAATTAAATGCTTTATTGAGCATCCCTGCTGTTTCTTTGAGACACAGCCACAGTGTGGCTCTATGAATGGTGAAGTCAGTCAGTCAGTCCACCACTTAGTCCACTTGGCTAATGAGTCTCAGCCTCAACTGCACTGTGTTTAGAGCTAATTAGCAAATGTTAGCAAGCTAACAGGCCAAACTAAGATGGTGAACCTGGTAATACCAAGTACATATCAGAATGTTAGCATTGTAGCTGTGAGCACGTTAGCATGCTGAAGCATCTGACTGTAAATGAAGATGGACGTAGCCTCCGTGACATCATCCCCAGGTTTCTGAAGAGTGGTTTTGAAGCTCAGAGTGGGCTGCTCCACCGTCGCCATCTTGGCAGTGCCTGACTCTGGTGGGGCATGACTTCAGTGCATGAATGTTTATTGCAAGCATACGCACACCCACCTGTCAGTCAAAGTGGCCACACCCCCAATTACTCAGGATTTTAAGCTTTAATAAAATTTGTGAGTTGTATTAAAATTCTCCTCCATGAAGGAGGAAATGATCTCTAGAGACCAGAACAGCTTTTGTACCAGGCTGTAAACATGTTTCTTTCTGCTGTAAAGTTGGACATTTGAACATGGGAGTCTATGGGGACTGACTCACTGCTGGAGCCAGACTCTAGTGGTTATTAGAGGAACTGCAGTTCTTGGTACTCCCATGTTGGCTTCATTTTACAGCCCCAGGGGTCACCGCTTGGTACAGTGTCACAGAGCCGCTAACATGGCTGTGGACTCTTAGTCTTATTCAAATATTACTGTGCGAGATGTGGTCACTGGTGGATGTATGGTTATTCAGTAACTACAGTTTGATCTAAGAAAGTTTGACACTTTCTCATGTTTCCTGGAATCAAGTTGAAGACCAATTAAAATAAAAGACAAGACATTTTCAAACTAGGATCTTCTTCTTCTCTTCTGTCCCAGACTATGCAGTTCCAGGGTCGACTGAAGTTTCTCCACGGGCAGAAAAAGAAATCAGCGTCTGGGGCTCTGCTGCCTCCCCAGCTGGCTCTCTTTTGCATAGCTGTACCCCTCCTACTGCCATCCATCACCGAGATGAAAATGAAGAACATGTTAATGCGGGGAAAGAACAAGGGAGGAGGAGGAGGGATTATCTCAGCACTGGAGCATGGGTAAGAGGGACAGAAGCCTTATACATGACCATATCCTTTCAACTTTAACTAAAATTGGCGGGATGATGTATATTCACACTGTGTCCTAGTGTAAAGGCACTGACTGTTTTAATGGGGTGCTACTGTTATTAAAGGTCAAGCGTTTTTACAGTCTCAGACTGTTATGGTCCAAAGCTGAGGTTTGATGCATGTTGGCACCTTGTTATGGCCTCTAGGAAATTACATTGATTGGCCTGATGGGGGAGCTAGAAGTAAAGGTCAAAACTTTGAACCTTGAAAGGCCACAACCACTACATCCTCAGTTAAGTTTTGTTGAAGCTGAGAGTATTGATGCACTTTGTCACCAATCAGCCCAGAGATGCTTTCATAATTCATAAAGGGTGACATGTGTACTTCGTTAATGTACATGTTAAATCATGTCTACTGCCTTGACTAAGATCCATGAGACAAGGGTAAAGGAAACACATTCAAAACAGAGTGGGACTGCCAAAAAATACATGTGCATCAGTCCTCATGTGTTATTTATTCATTTTTGAGTTATAATTATTTTAGAGGTAGACTACCAGCTTATGAGTCAGCCACAGCTTCATGAGCACACGAGCATTTACCCTGAGACCCAGTTACCAACACAAACATGAGGCCTTTCTTCACCCAGCAGGCTCTGACACCAAACCAAGCCGAGCACTGGACGCCTTACCTGTGACCAATTAGGAGAAAATACATGTCTCAGCTTGGATAAGGCCCTCTGTGCCTCATGCATCATTGACAACTTTGGGAGGCTGCAAGTCCAAGAGCTGAGCTGTAGTTGGTGAGCAGAGGCCTACCACCCCCTCTGCTGTTCATTCTTTCTCCTCCTCATCCAGGGCGACATTGCTGATGTTGATAATTTTTAGTCAAATACCAAATACTTATAAGTGGGCAGCAGGTTGGCTGGTTAGATGGGAGGCCATCGGGTTTCTTAGTCGACGAGCTGATGAGACGACTGCTATACATGAAACCTGATTTGAACGAAAATTGCCACAGGTTGGCTACAATGTGTGCTTCTTTTCCTGTAATGCACTTACATCCTATGTGATGTCAGGATCCACCAAAAGATATTCTTGCTTAGTTTCTCCATCTGTGCTGCATAAAGCTTTAGATTATAAAAACTCTTGACTTCATAAAAATGGTTTTACTGAGGGTAGATATGACCATAGAACATACACTGCTTTAAATATACTCACTTCCAGATCTCTGGATGTGAGATCTGTTGTTACTGTCTCATCTTTATAGTGTTCAGTGATTCAGTGCTGAAACATGAAAAAAAAAGACTAGAATTATTGGCTCACGGTTTTATGCTCCCGCCACTCAGACTAGATTAAGGGTACATCCCTGAATCCGTGACCTTGACCTTTGGCCACCAAAATCTGTTCATGAAGGGATTTCCCTGTAGAGTTTCTGAGATATTGTATTCACAAGGCCAAAGCCATATTTTGTGAGGTAACCATGACCTTGACCTTTGACCACAAAATCTAATCAGTTCATCCTTGAGTCCAGTGAACATTTGTACCAAATCTGAAGAGTGGCATTACTGAGACATCATGGTTATGAGAATGGGACAGACGCACAGATGGACGGACAACCCAGAAACGATGCAGCACAGTGCAGAGTGATGATGATGCATTTGTTAATAAATAACACAGGTTAAGATCAATTACCTCAGCAAAAGTTTCAGTCACATTGCAGAAAGAAATGTTTTTTGAAATCCTGCAATTATCCTGCACATGTTTTGGCATAAAGAAATCCAAATAATTCAATTCAACCCAGTTGGTGTAAAACTGACACAAATCATATTATTTTTTATGTGTTTTAAGTGTGTAACGCACAGTCTGCTTTGTTCTTCAGTCATCTTGAGGCAGTCTGGTTTTAGCCTTATTGAAAACTTACATAACTTCCACATATTAATCTACATATGTAGGCCTATTATTGAAATTGAATGTGTTATTAGATCTGAAGTCTCCACTGATTGATCATGACGTTCACACTGTAGTGGTCAATGGCAGGAGATCGGAAAATACAATTTAAAAAGACTGTCACTCAAAAAAAAGGCTGAGTTTGCTGCTGCAGTGTTAAGAAGAGCTGAAGACACAGTGTGTTGTTCTGCCTGGAAACCCAGAGTGCTGGTCATCATTGATCTTCTGGGTCTGGATCTTAACTCTGGTCTCAATTTACAGAAGAGACAGATCCTGGAAAAAGTTAGTCACTTTTGGAACGATTCTCTCATGAACTAAAGTGAACCAAACCTAGATGTTTTTGCTTTGAGTCATTCGCCAATCAGAACAAAAAACATTTTGTTTGTGGAAATTCCTGTATGGATATTTGGGTGGATTTTTTTAAGAGACCACCTCTTCTTGAATGTGGTCAAAGAACACAGTAATATTACACAATATACACAGACGTATTTGTCGTCTTACTCTGTGACTAATGATCTCATTTTCTTTTCTCTCACAGTGAGCGAGGAGAACACCTCCGGAGACACTCCTTCAGTGGAGGAATGGGAGACATTGCAGACCCTCTCCTCCTGTCATGTCCCACTCCTGGTGGTACACAGCGAGGTCACCACACACCCTGGACCCCGCTCTCCAAAGACAACATAAAGTACCACCCTGATGGTTACTACAACCAGGAGGAGCCCCTGAACTACTGTAAGTCCTCCATGGCTTCCCATAAAGGTCTCAGCCCAGGCCTGGGTGGCAGCTGGCCCCTGCGGCCAAACTCAGGTCCCCTCAGAGCGGGTCAGGGTATGGGTTACATCCCCTCGAACCGCTTGAACAAGACCGGTCAGTATGGGAAGCCGTACCGCCTTTCCCCAAGCTGCTACAACAGCCGAGGTGCCGAGGTGTTTGTGTCTAAGCTCTACGGGAACGTCCAGATTCCCACAGACCCAGACGCCTACTGTGTGGACCTGGTGAAGAGCGAGAACGGCTACGGAGAATGCTACGATAGCCATCTGATGACCGAGATGCACCCCATCAAGGTAGAGCACGACTCAGACTCTGAAAACGGCTGTAATACCTATGGGCGACCCTGGGCTTGCCGCGACCCAGAGGCCCTCGACCGTCGCTATGGTAACGGGGTATACGACCAGAGCTCTGCCCTGCAACTCAAATCAGAGGCAGATTATTATGACCCGCAGTTCTCACCCTGTCAGCGAGGGAAAACAGGCATCAGCCCACCCTACAACAACGGCAACTATAACAACTATGCAGTCAACAACGGCGGGAACAGTGCTGCACGTCTGTTAAAGTGTGACAAAGACTTGGGAAATAACAATGACAACAACCAGTTCAGTCCGCAGAGACTCTCTCACTCAGACTCTATATGCAGCAACCAATCTGTCACCCTCATGGACTCACACGTCTATCCACAGGACACTCACAAGGCCTACATGCATCCGGACTACAGCAAGCACGGCACTTACGACTTCAAAGGTCACGGCCTGATCCATTCGATCAAGCGGGAGCCCATGGACTCCCCACCGTGGTCTGAGAGCGGCCATGACATAAACCAGTCCATGATGGTTGGTCCGAGGAACGTTATGCCATGTGTGATGAGCACAGGGCACATAAAGTCCAGTCCTTACATTTATATGCAGTAAGAGGGATTGGAGTGTTACCCACACACACACAAACACACACGCACACACACACACATGCACAACACACGCGTAAACAATCAGTGTGCATTACAGTGCTTTGTGTTATTATTGTTTTCATACACATGCACCAGCATAACAAAAGGACTGTCTTTGATTATGAGGATTCCCAGGATGTCAAGCACCTCTTCGACTTGACGGAGAGGTCACTAAAAGGCTCAGGTTCTAGTGTTAGTGTTGTGACAATCAGAAATACAGTTTTTAATCCAGTTTACGGATGATTTTTGTTTTTAAAGAATACATTTTGTAGTTGGTTCCAAGCACTTTTGGATTTAGTGACAATGAGACAAATTATGTCTAGAAAACACCGTTTCATTTGCTCTTTGTGTTGTGCACACCTGGCTTTTGTGGGTGGAACAAAGCTTTTGCTGTAAAAAGAGACTTTTTTTTAAACTTTGTACACAGGAGACAACTTAACACCTGCTACTGGGCTTATTCAAGGAAGAAGGCTGATTATGAGAATACAATTAAAAGTCAGAGATAACAAGTAATGGCATTATCTGCCTTGAAGATTTAAAAGAGTTTATTGGTGGTTTTGCATGTTTTAGTGCTTTGACTATAAATCGCCTGTTTTAGTCATTACCCCCTCCAGTGATGGATGAATGGAAATTACTAGTTTCTATGCATTTTTGTGATCTTTGTTATTAAATCAACATGCAAATACTTGAAACGTACTTGAAATCCACTGCAGTAAAAATAGTTCGGTCAAAGTTCTTAATGCATGACACAACCAAATTCACTTTATTTTTTCACATCTCTGTTTGTGGTCTGAATTAGATTTTCCACGAGCATAGCTGTCTGAGAGTCCTTCATTATACCAATAAGAAAAGTTTTGAAAATTGCTGCAGAATCCTTTGCAAAACTTGACAGTAATGTAAAGCATATGCAATTTGTAGTTAATGGACCAAAACATGTAAAACTATTGGTATGGCCAAAGCTTTAAGTATATTCACTACATTTGTTTATTCAACTAGAAACACAGGCAGCAGGTGGGAACAGTAAGTGGGGAAACAAGCCCCCAACCACAAACCTGTGGATCAAGCATGTGTCCCACTGTTGAGCAAGGCACTGAATAATAACAACTCCTACAGGTACTGCTCTGTACTTGCTCCCTGTCTCTGACCTCCTATGGAAGGAATGGAAAGAAAAGTGAAATTCAAAGTGCACAGTAAAAAAAAAAGGGTAAGTATGATGATGATGGCAAAATTAATTTAAAAGTAAGTCACATTAACATGTAACAGCATTAAACTGACATGAAAAGTGAGAACGAGTCAGTTCAAACACTTTAGAATTGAACCTTTGAATTGTAGGTCCTAAGAAAAATGTTCTGCACTGGTTAAACGAATACATTGATCATCAGCTGAAGGTCTGTTTGGACAAGTGTTAGACTTAACTGAAGGAAGAGAGTACGTTGTTCAGAGGCTCGATATTGATTCCTATCTCAACGCGCACAATACTTTCATCATTTTCAAACTCCGGTTGAATGTACAAATTATATTAATTTATGTCATTGTATGTCAAAGCTATGTTGTTGTACAGTTTGGATCAGACTTTCGACTTCGTACAACCTGTCTCACTGCAAATGTGAGACATTTCCTTTGAGATAAATATTCACTTTTAATGTTGTTTTTTCAGTTGCAAAACATCAGACATTGTCCTCACAGTGTTTTTGCACAAATTAATGAAAAGCACCAAATCGATTCAATGTCAGAGTCTCGGTTCTGTGACGCTACTGTAGTAGTTTCTAAATTGCACTACTGGGAGTAGTTCAGTTGAGGTTCAGCCTTCCCAGACAGGTTTTTGAGTTGACACGCACAACTGTACATGGTGTCACTGTTCGGAATTGTCTTTTTCTCTTTGTGTGTGTTCATTTCAGTAAATGTTTGATGATTCGTATTTATTGTAAGAGGCAAATGTGTATAATTTAAGCATTACAGTTTTGAAGGCTTTTCTGTTTCACTAAGGTAAATAAATGTGGCTTTTTTTTCTTGCTCTCTTTTTGATAATTGTTAAAAAGACTGTCATACTTGTCTCATGGAGGAGGTAGCTGCAAGGTAGCGAACACAGTGTACATATGCAGTGTCTTCCAGTGTTTCTACGTGTTTTTGCAAATGGAACTTATCTATTAAAAGACCTTTCTTCATATGGAAAATCTGAGTGAAGTGTTCTTTACAAACAAATAAGGCGAGCAACATATGATCATGTGACAGAATATTAGACAGCTGTAAATGACAAACATGTCTATGAATCACTTAGAAAGTGTAATAAATGAGTGAGTGGCTTTGTGAAGGAAACACAGCAGGAACCACCAGATATTGTGGGCCTGTGCAAAAGCTTACTGTTTGTCAGAGTATACAAATAAATGAGATATACAGAGACATTTTTAACAACAGTACATCAATATCAAAGAGCTCAAACCAAATAATGCAAAATACTATACAAGGTTGTTCTAGAAACCTCCTGCTCATAAACACAATGAAAAATGACCTGATTACATTGTTCGGTTAACGTTCTTGTCTTTTTAGTAGCTTTTAAATTTTTCACAGCAACTGTGCTCTCATCCTTCAGATATGTGTCTCTATTAATAATTAACACTTAGCAGAACAAGATACAGAATATCTCTGGCCACGTTGCCTGTATGATTAATGTGCTGTAAAGCTGGTTTGACAGCTCCTTCACACGACCTGAGAAATGTAACGCTCGTCTCTCACCACTGTCTGGGACAAAGGCTAGAGCCAGGGAAATGCTGGCATTCACAGAGAGGTGGGGGGCAAGGACAGAAAACTGTGCTCAAATCCTGGTCCTCAGGATTCCCAGGAGAGCTGGATTTCTATATAGTTCAATTGTGTTCACATACAAATGTTTTTGCAGGGTCTAGCTCCCCAGCAGTAAACCAGCTGATGTCCTAATGTTTATAGAAATTAAAACACAGTGTGGCGAACAACAGTGGACAAACAGTTTAGCGGCACGGTGGTGCAGTGGGGTTGAACCAGGCAGCCGGCTCAGGTCTGTCTGTGTGGAGTTTGCAGGTTCTCCCTGTGCCTATGTGGGTTTCCTCTGGGTACACAGTCCAAAGACATGCAGGTTAATTGGTTGTTTTAAAGGTGTTTAAAGTTTGATCTGGATCAGTGGTTAAGTGTTATATGCCTCATATAGGCACCCAAGGGTGGGGGTGTAACACTAGCTTATAGAGCATTACAGGCTGCACCAGGATCAGTGGAAGGATTTTACTTATTGGGATGACTATGAGTGTGCAAGTGTGCCAGTGTGTGTGTGTGTGTTTGAGTGTGAGTATGCTACACACATTATTATCCACTGTGCAATTAAAAATACAACATTCATACATACAGCAGGTTCGTGGTGGTTTATTACATTTATCTGCTGTTGAACAACATAATATAAATTGAAGCAACAGAACAAACAACACCAGAGAAACAGTTTCCTGCTTCAGCCTCAGCTACCACTGGATTTGATACAATAACTGAAGGTTCATAATATCCTGCATCAAAAACCACATAAGCAACTCAATGTGACCTTGTCATTGATGGAAGTCCATGTTGGTCTAATGTATGTGTCAATACATCATTGTCAAATCAATGATGTTAATTACTGAGAACAAGTCCAACCGTAGATGACTGGTGTCCTCAAAGCCAGAGTTTATTTTTGAAAACTCTTCACACAGTCAGTACAACATCAGTCACTCTGGACCAAACTCACTTTTCATCGCTTTGACATAAAATGTATTCACTGACCACGACCATGTGGGGTCTCACTGTTCTCTCCCAGTCACAGACGGGTTCACAGTCTCTCCACCCCTTGTCCCACAGAGGAACTCCTCCTTGTGGACAGTATGTACAGTACTGTATGTGTAGTGATAACATTAGATTGCATTACTTGAATTACTTTGGTGTCATTATATGCACTTGGAATTCCTCTGTGAATAAAAGACAAAATAAACACAAATAATAAAAAATAAAGCATCTGTGATGGATACTGTGAAGTAGCTCAGTCCAGTAACAGAATCTAGTTTGTGCTAAATGTTTAAATAAATAAGAACAGGTAAGAGACAGTGCTGATCCATATTATAATGCTGTCTGTTGTTAGAGTTGATCCTGAGCTGTGGAGCCAGTGTTTTGGTCACATGAGTGTGGGAGTGTTTTTGATGTGTGATCTGAACAGAGAACTGTGTGAAGAGTTATGAAAAAGGTGAAGTCAGTCTGGAGAAATGTGAGTTGTAAAAAACACAAAACCTATAAAGCCAGTTAATTCCTCTGCATACTTACATGACGGCCCTTTGCGTGTCAGTGCGGATGTTTTGTACACCCATGTAAACCCCAACAGTTGTACAGGAGAACCATTCACCTCCTCTTGGCTATTAACTAATTAGGGTGCTACTTCCTCCTGTGGTTGCAGTCCTGAGAGGAAACACTGCATCCACGTTAGGAACCTCAAACATTCATATTTCACCTTCACAGGGAGTTTGGAAGGATTTACCTCTGAGCTTGTTTACAGCTCTGCAGGGCTGGTTACACCACTTAAACAGTAACTGCCAGAACATGAATGAGGCTCATTATAATAACGGCTAAATGATATTCATAAGTTATCCTTAGTCATAGAGTAATAGTCCATGAAAACCGACTGTTATTCAGCTTGAAAGGAACATACACTAAGGTTTCTGTAATGCATGTGTTTATTGGAAGAGGTGCAGTAGTTTTTGTAGTAGTTGTAGTTTTAGTTTTTATAACTAGAATCAAACTGTGGTCACTGAATATTAAAAATAACAATGATATATACAAACCACTACCTATGTGGTTATCTAGTCTCAGAACAAAAGAGAAGTGAAGTCTCTTCCTGTCACCTTACAGGGATCAAGCTCTTCAATCTGAGTTACAAATGCAAGCGAATCTCTTGCACGCACACACACTCCTCTTCATAAGTGAGGGACTAAGTCATGTGAACCAGTGTGTAGTATTTCCCTCTCTTTTCCCCAAAAGACTACTTTGCTTTTGTCTCAGCGTAGTTTCATGACTGATGATGTGACAATGAACTTTAAATGTTTAATTTTCGTCTGCGTGCACGCAACCTTCCGTCACGCCATCTGTGTGACACTTGTTCTGCACAGGGAGGGGAAAGGGTGAGAATGACAAAGAAAGAGCAAAGAGAGAGAGAGAGAGAGATGAAGAGGTAAAACCTAGAGGTGAGAAAGAGAAGTTAGTTTGAGAAAAGGGTGAAAACAATAAAAAGAGCACATCCAATCACGAGAGAGGAGTGACTGCTTAGGGTAACTGTAGCATAAGCAAAGTGTTTGATGCTTGTTGACAGCTGTATCTGTGAGGGGGGAGTATGTGTGTGTGTGTGTGCGCAGACCAAGACCTATAATCCTACACCATGCAAGGGTGCGTGACCGTTCATACCCCACTCCGCACACCATTTGCCCTAATTGGCTGCACCGACTCTCTGTGTCTTTATCCCACATGCTAATAGACACTCATACAGGCAGATGCACCAGTGCATACACAGACACAACAATGTCCACGTCTCCTCTCCCCACGTCCCCGGTGACAATGAGGAGAATCCTTGGGGGTATGTCACAGACACGCATGTGCATACACATATGCGTGCACATTAACATGCACATATACACACACCCTACTAAGCATATGGAAGACGGTCACGCAATCCCCTGCCCTTCACCCGCACAACCTCGCCACTTCTTGACTACAATGAGCTAATGAACAACAAACAGACCTCCTTGCCTTATTGCTTGCTTACTTTCTTTAACTGTGTCAGTGCCTCTGAATCAGTGGTCTCCTTTTGTGTGATGACCCCCCCAACATTAACTCCAGCACACCTTCAAACCACCCACCCAGCTCCAAATATATTCATCTGAAATGATTTTAAACTGGATGTTATTTGACACTATTAATAGTATAAAAATAGCTTTTTACAACAATTCTTTCATTCTATTGAACTGCCCGTGTTATGTCATTTTGGTCACGTTTGTAGCACAACTACCTCTTGGAAACTGGATGTTTCAACCACTACTATGAGCTTCCTGTTCACAGTGTAGTGAACAACATGTTATTCAACTAGTAGTTTAACTGCATTTCACAGAAGCTTGCTGGTAGTTCACCTTCATTTATATGTGCATAGTGATTCAAGTAGTTAAATAACTTTCCCCCCCCCATTTTTGTGTAGTTAGCTACTAAAAACTAAAACAATTTTGGGTCATCAGCATAGAGGATTTTTTATTTTTATTTTACCATTTGCTTCTCTACTGTAACTGACCCCCCTCTGATCAGCCCCGACCACTGTGAAGGCAGCTCAGGCAATGCAACTGTTTATTGTTTACAAAACCAAAGCTGACATTCTTTACCCTTTCCAGGGAATAGTGGAGTATTTATTTATTTTTTTGGTTTATGTATGACCTGTGAACATGGAGGCACTTTTTGCAATAAACTCATACGACAAGTTTTCAAAAAGTTGGGACACTGTGTCAAATGTAAATAAAAACAGAATGAGATGATGTGCAGAAGTGTTCCTGAGCCCACTCAGTGATTTCCACCATAGAATCACATCTGTTTTTAATGCAGAGCTGCCTGAGGACCTGAAGATCACGGCCATCCAGTCCTGGTTTTCAGCCTTGTCCCTTGCTCACAGAGATTTCTCCAGATTCTCTGAATCTTTTAAAGATATTTTGAACTGTAGAGGCTGAAGTTCACAAATTCTTTGCAGTTTTACGTTGAGGAACATTTTTCTTAAACTGTTGAACTATTTGTCCACACAGTCTTTCACAGAGTGGTGAACCTCTCCCCATCTTCACTGCACAGAGACTCTGCCTCTCTGGAGCCTCTTTTTAGACCCAATCATCTACTGAGCTGCTGCCAATTAACCTCATTAGTCGTGAGATATTCAACCAGGTGTTTTGTTTGTTTGTTTGTTTGTTTGTTTTTTAGCATTACACAAATTTTCCAGTCTTTTGTTCCCCCTGTCCCAACTTTATGAAACTTGTTGCTGCATCAAATTCAATTTTTTCATAAAGCAATAAAATTTCAGCATTTCAACATCTGATATGTTGTCTTTGTTCTATTTTCGGTTAAATATGGGTTTACATGATTTGCACATCATCACATTCTGTTATTTACATTTTACACAGTGTCACAACTTTTTGGAAACAGGGTTGTACTTTGTTATAATTTCATATCACATGTGCACTGTCAATTAAATAATTTCTTTCAAAAAGTAGGTTGAACCACATTTGCAAAGTAGCTTTAGTTAACCAAACTACATTTTTTCCTCGAGGAGCTTTGCTGTAATTCATCTTCCTCCAGTGTGAAGTAGCTGGTAGCTTGCAAAGCTGTGCTCTCAAACTAGCTTCCCCAACACTGCCTGTTTGGACCTCTGTTAACAGTGTGGCCCTGTTTGGGGATCAGTAGTCTAAAAAATAAGATGAAAGAAACATCCATAGCCATCTTTCAGTCCTAAGGATGTTAAAAAGAATCTGCTGAATGTGATAGTGTTCAGTGTGGGAGTCAAATGGTTTATGTATGTGCCCAGGGGCGACTAGCCAGTTGAAAGGTTACTGAGTGCATCCTGGTGATTCATAAACTAGATATGCAGGCAGCAGCTGACCGTGAGTCATACGCATGCACAAGCATATGCAACACACAAGAGGGCAAACTCCCTCACTCACACAGATACCCAAAGTGCTTCATAGAAATGCCCCCAGAAAGTCCCTAGTTCAACCCTAACAACTGTATGTCTCAGGTTTTCCTGCATGAGCACGTGCATTCACACACACACTTCCACTATCAGTCATGAGCCAGGGCCAGCAAACATGCACAGAAGCAAGAGCACTAAAGTGAAAGTTCGGGGGAGAGGACAGATTATGGAGCCACCGTTGTTTTGGGCTGTGTTCATGCTCCAGTTGACAGATTCGCCTGTGAAGGTGATGCTGAGAGATGCTGCCATCGTCTCTTCTGCTGGGAAATGCTTCCACCGAGTGGTCACAACTGCACACTGCAGATGAAGAACAGCCTCATTTTGTGACACCAACATTCAAACTATAGCTGAGACTTACATAGAAAAATGCAGCCAGCTGCCACATTTCTGTTGTCCGTCACTCCTGACAGCCCACCTGACACTGAGGGTTTCAACAGTTAGCTACGTGTCCCGTCACTGTCATGATGAATTATTCTGTGGCTGAATTAAAATCTGTCACAGAAACCTAATTATCATCTAGTATGGACAGTAATCAATATCCTGTTCTGTAATCACATGGTTGATCACAATCTAGTCACCTGGGTTCATCAGAGTATTTGTCCTCATGTGCCCATGGCTTTCTCAGGGAAGCTTTAAGTTTTTATTGGACCAGAGTTTCATCCAAACTCTGACTCACTACAACACTTTGCACTGTATCTTGAATATTTGCCTCTTTAACACAGACCACAGTCTCTTTGTTCAGTTTTTTTTAAAGTCATATCCACAAGCTTTTCAAACAATTCCAGCATTTCTCTGCACAAACAAACATTTGGTGTGGTTGAATTCCTCGATCGTCATATTAACAAACCCCATTTCCCATCACAAATACTGACAATTTTAGCCTTGGATCACAGCAGAGCATCTCCTTGTATCAGTAAGTGTTGAACTTGACAGTCAGTTCTTCACGGTGATTCATCAACACATGCTTTTGATCTGTTACAGCAATGAGCAACAATACTTCAAAGTATTTTTCTCTAAACCAAGAAAATGTGCCCAGTGGTTGTTAGAACGGATCTCTGATCTACAGCAGGTATTTTGCCCCTGCCAGCGGATGGAAAACATCTGCTTGGTTGTGTGGTTCAGCCACAGGTGGAGCGGACTTCAAAGTTTCAACCCAGAGAAAGCAGTGTACCAGCAGTTTTCTGCATGACGTGAGTCATTGAGGATTGAAGGGTTTTGACCTGCAATTGCAAGCATTTAATCAGTGGGTTTAACTCAGAATGACTGAAAATGCCACAGTGGCTTTGTTGTTGACAGATTTGTACCAAGATTACTATGGTTACAGGAGAACGTAATTAAACAAACATCCTTTGAATCTTCATATTGAAGCTGCAATCAAAGTCAGAAATCCTTCCACACTCAGATCACTTGAGCATCATTCAACCTTTAGTCTCTGTGGAGTTTGTGTTGGTTTGTAGTGGGTGATGATCTGAATCAGGATGAAACAGTTGATGATCAAGAAAAACAATCCAGCGAGCCAGATCAACAGGAAGGTGTTGTAGCCTTCAAACTCCAGGAAGTAGGCCGGGCCCAACCAAATTCCCTGATACCAGAGAGACAACATAACAATTTCATTACACCAAGGTCAAGTTAGTTCTTCCATTCAAAACTTTTGCAAAAAGATGCAGGGATGAATCTGCACAGTTCAACATTAAAAGTTACAGTCAAATTTAACTGGAAGTCAAAATGTGCTGAGCTGAATTACTTGTCCAGCAAACCAGAGGAGCAGCAGACCCACTCCTTGTTTCAGTGACAGACTCAGGTGAGGGATGACCAGAGGAAGTAAACACAGGTACCACAGGAAGTACTGCGAAAGGACAACAAGCAACTTTGCTAAAGTCTATGTGAATACAACATTAATATAAACATGACATTGAATTAACTAACTCAAATCAATGACAGTTTGATATCAAAATGAAATGAAGAAAATTGATTAATTGGATCCCATTTGAAAAAAGAAACACAAGCAAGTTTTTTTACAGCTCATCTCAGTGCTGAAAGTAGAGTGCTGTCAGTGGGTCGATGGGGGTTCGTGTACCTGTGAAGTGCAGACTTTGTTGAAGGAGACGAAGATAGCCGTGTGGAGGAAACAGGAAAAGGCCAGGTCAGCGTGAAAGGCCCACGATGCCACCAGCAGCAGGATGAGCTGTGGGGCAAACGCAGCCAGGCCAAGCCACTGGCTCCACCTGCTGTCTGCTCCAACATAACACAACAGGAACTGAGCATCACCTTTAAAAAGCTGCGTCACTTACTCTACGTTTACACTCCCTGTTTACACAGACAAGCCAGGAGAACACTAATACACATCCTTCCAAGTTTATAACTAATGTAATAAACAACACAAAACACAAAGAGCGACAAAAAAATATGTTGCACTGGTTTGAGGGATCATCATGATTTCCACTACGGTAGAACATAACATAATAATATCATTGTCCATTGCCTGAATACATGCGTGACCTTATATTCTGCTGCTATCTCATTACTATTACCATTTTTATTATTATTATTATCATTAGTGGTAATAGTAGTATTAGTAGTATTAGTAGTAGTATTAGTATAATTATTATTATTGTTATTATTATTATTAGAAGTAGCAGTAATATGACATCATCATTATTATACCATTGTTGTCATTTTAATAATTATTGTAATGTCTAGATTATAATTACTATAATACCTATAACGGCTAACATTATTATTGTAATTACTATTATTAGGATAAAAAATTAACTCAAACTATTCTACCACACACACACACACACACACACATACACACCTATCTAAATCTTATTTGATGTACACTTTGTCTGTTATGTTCTATGGTCACACTGTCCTCTGTCTTTTTGTTTTCTCTGTTTCTCACTTTATGATGCACAATAAAAAAAACAAGCACCTCCTGACTATTGACCACAAGCCATGTACCTCTGCACGAGCTAAACCGTCATGCTGGTCTTTGCTCTGTGGCTCTGTGTGCTGTCAGGTGTCACACTAGGAAGCTATAAGTGGCCAGATGGATGAATACCTGCAGTGAGGTAGAGCATGTAGAAGTACGGAGAGAAGTTGTGTCTGATGTCCGTCCTGGTCAGATGGTACAAGTAGGTCTCATGAAGAAACTCCCAACCATACCTGAGGAGAGGAGTCACGTGATTTGAGCATTTCTATTCAAACTTAAGTTAATGTATTTCACTAATATCAAGAGAGTAGGCAAATCTGGACTAATTACACATTTTGTGATATAGTAAAAAATGACAATACAACACTTGTCTGTGCAGAGTCAACTCTAAATCACAGGTGACAGAAACCAACCACTCTCACATGTGATAGAAGAGTGCTGTGAGCATGCAGAAAACTCCTCCAGCCACACTTGCAAAGAGGAACAGCTCTGTGTTGAGGAAGCTTCCAATGAACCCGATAAACCTCCTCCACCTCTGCCTGTCCTCCTCTGCTCTGGTCTCTGCCGTGCGTAAGGTCAGCGCGATGGGCAGAGCATATGTAATGGGGTAGATCTTCATATGGACTGACAGGCCATACAGAACAGCTGCCCATATGAGACGGTGGCCTGGGAGAAACAAGGTAAAAGCATTAGCAAGGAGCTGTTTATTTATACTACTATACAATATTAGCAATGTCCAAAGAGCCACACACGCACAAACCACCCCTTTACCTTCCATACAGAGTAAAGTCCCCAGCACCAGGGCCGCCATGATGGACTCTGCATTCCCTCGGCTGGATACTCCCATGGGCAGTGGGTTGAGGAGCCACAGGGAGGAAACACGACAGGCAGTCTGTACCCGAATCCCCAGAAAAACACAACTTTATCCGCACTGCACTTTTTCACAAAACAAAATGAGAGAGGTGTTTATGAAGTTATGAAGCAGCTCTTCAAATCAAAGATTTCTGGTCAAAAAAGGATCCGACTGACAAACCTCAGAGCCCAGACCTCGCAGGCGGAGGATTCTGTAGATGAGCAGCCCGGACAGCACGTCACAGACAATGAACAGGATCTTGCCAAACACCATGTTGAGATAGACGTTGGGGGTGAGAAGCCAGGCCAGCAGAGGAGTGTAGCGGTAGGTTGATCTGTTGTACGGGGACTCACCCTGTGTCCCACATTGAAACGATCAATGTAATATGAGCATGATACCAATACCAATCCCACAGTGTAGAAACACTCTGTTACATGTACATGTACTCCATCTGTGTAATATTATTGCATCATTATTATTAATGAAGTAATGGCATATAACCAGGTTAAGTTCAGGTAAAGGTCATGAGTGACAGTGTCGTCCACCACTGCTCCTTTTCATCCAGTGACACAGAAGTTAGATGCCAATTCAGCAGTTCAGACGGGGACTTTAAGTTCTCTCTCACATGGTCATACCTCAGAATATCTGGGAGGGTGTACAGACTGTGTCAAGCACAGTTTGGGATTTGTGAATGCCTTATTTTATATTTGTGAAAAGACAAAAGAAAGGTTCCACAGCTAGATCAAAGACTTGTGGACTAGATTATGATGGGAGGGTGTACAGACCGTTGTAGACCTGACACCTGCTGCCACTGCAGTTACCTCAGTCATGAACCTCGCAGCATCGGTGAACACATGGTAGTCGATGTCAGTGTACTTCACCACCATAGTCCGGTCCTGGTGCTCTCCATAAGCGACCAGAGCCAGTCGCACAGCGAAGGAAGCCGAGAAAAGGACGTGTTTGCCCGTGAGCCTGGAAATCAGCCGCTCCATCACCCACCGGGCGGAGGAACCAGATTAGCAGGCAGAAGCTAAAGTCGGCTAACTAGTTCGAGCTGGAGCACGTCAGCCGAACTGTCCTTTCCTCCGTGGGCATCTCAACTTCCACACCTGTGTGGAAACATTACCGACATGGTTCACTAACAAACTCTTGAATGACCAGATTCCAAACATGACAACCAGGAAGATTTCCGGAAGCGCTTTCACAGACACTGATGCGCCAGCACCACCTACTGAGCTGGAGTACGAGCCCCCTGAAGACCGAGCCCGCCCCTCAGCGAACACTCCGGGGTGTCGGTCCCGCCCATGGTCCCGCCATGCAAGATGTCTCTCTTCCTGCTTACACCTGGTTAATGTCAGCACCAGTGATATTTGGTTGTTAACTTTCTGTTTATATGACTTAACTCTTACCTTAGACCTTACCAGGAAGCCATTTTTGTTGGACTCTTCTTTTATCCTGTGTTTTTTGTGTGCTGCTAGGGAGTCAAGTTTAGCATTGTTCCCTTTTTGTGGGTATAGCTTCAGTACTCACATTTCTAGTCAGGGCTGTTTGGTGATAAGTTGTGTTTTGAAGACGGGCATTAAAAGACTTACAAATTAAACAAAATGACTCATCAGAGCTTTCATCCAGTTTTAGGTTAATCCCATTTCCCCTGTAGACCAACATGGGGTTGTAACAGGACCACAGAGGTAAAACTCTTCACAAGATTAAAACTTTTTTGTTTGTCTTTCTTCAACCACTTATCGTCTCATGACCCTACAGATTCGTGACCCTTTAGAGGGGCCCTTACATTACTGTGTTAGTGGGTACCTCTTCCTCCTCTACCTGCAGTGACATAGACCATGAAAATCTTCTGGATTGCCTTGAGAACAGGGATGAGCTCTCTGGGGCTAAATCGGTTCCAATCATACATCTCAGGGAGGAAGTTTCTTTGGGGATCATGTGTCAGGGAAATATGATTTGCTTGTTGGTGTTTCTCAGGGAAGTTGTCTTGGACCACTTTATATTTCTCCATACTCCCTTTAGGTGAAATCATTAGGGAATATAAACTCAGTTTTCATAGTTACGCTGATGACACACAGCTGTATATTTCACTTGAGCTTGATGATGACAATACCGTCCGTTTCCTGATCACTGGGATAGCAGCAGTGAAAAACTGGATGACCAACAACTACTGGAAACTAAATGAGGACAAACCTTAAGTACTTCTAGTTGGCCCCCAAGATAAAAGAGATACTGAGTTTAAATCATCAGTAAGGTGTATGGGTATTATTTTAGACTGAATTAAATTTTACTTCACACATAAAAGCAGCTTTTTTATCACTATCACCGTATGTATGGCTGTTTCTATCCCATGAAGATTCTGAAAAATGTATTTATGCTTTTATTGCAAATAAATTAGATTATTGCAATGCTCTTTTTACTGGTCCTCCACAGCAGCCCGTTAAAATACTTCAGTTTATTCAGAACTGTTCTGCGACTTAACTAAAATGAGGAAGAAAGAGCATATTACACTACATTTAGCTATGTTTCAAGATTAGATTACATTTCAGGGTTCTTTTACTTGTAAATACAGCTCTTAATTGTTTGGGACCATCTTAAATTGCAGACTCTGTTGTTTTAAAATCCTTCGCAAGCTCTCAGATCTTCTGTTACACTTTTAATAGACAAAATTATTATGCACAAGAACAAAGGCAGCCCAGCTTATTTGAACTATGCTCCCAAACTGTACAAAAGAATGAATGATCAAACTGATCAATATCATTATCACATATGGCCGAACCAGATCTGAGAAAATACAAATAAAATGATTCTTTAATGTGACGCAATATTTGTGAATCACACACTTTTATTTCATGCGTAAAAGCATAAGGATAGATAAAAATGCCAGTTCAAAACCTCATGTAAACTCTTGTTCTTTTTAGCCTATAGTCATTATATATATATAATGGTACAATAACATACAACTGTATCACAAAGGATGTATCTATCTGTAAATGTGATTTCATCACAATGTTCTCTTTGTTAGCTGAATAAAAAAAATGATTGCATACGCTGTAGATAAAGTGTAGAGTATCTTGCAACCATTGTATTTTCACATGGTGTAAAGGCACAGATGAAAAAGGCAGAATAAAAAAGGCAAATTCCTTCAAAGGTGATTCTCAAACATGTATTACAGACATTATTACAGTGATGCAGGCAGAAACCACAGCCCCCTCACTCAGGGGAGCAGTACCGTCCAGCAAACAGGACGCTCATGGAGGGGTTGTGTCGGATGAAGAAGAGGAAGGGATGGTCTGCAATGAAAGTGGCTGGAGGAAGAGCGCAGCGCAGCATCATGATGGCGGCAGTGGCGGCAGCAGCTTCAGTTCCCTCCTCGTTCACCTCCACAAAAGCCTTGTGGACGACTTTTGACAGCACCAGGTCGTTGGCGGGAGACATGCCTGTCAGCAGAGGAGGGAGAGACAATATTTCAAACAAATGTAATACCTGCTCTCACCTTCATGTTGATGTCGATTTGGGAGAACCTCAGGACTTTTACTTGACAGGTTTTTCATGATCTGTAAATGATTAGGATTATTTCTGCTACAGTCCAGGTACGTGTCCTACCTGAGAAGTCACTCATTGCAATATCGAAGGCATCCACCATGCCCATGCTGACCAGGACATCCTTCATGTCATACTTCTCCTCCATCTTGAACCGTGGCAGGCCCACCTGGACCTCAATTTCATCCATCATGTCTGGACGAGTCCACTCCACAAAGTTCTCATAGGTCAGCTCCTTCTCCAGCTGGGGGTGGACACAAAATCAATTATCAATTTGTTTTTGTCTTTGTCTTTTGTCTCTTTATGTGTGGAAGTGTAATTGTGTGCATTTCCTACTTTCTCCAGACCAGTCGAACCATCCTCTATGTTCATGGGTAGAAAGATGAGCATGCTGAGCTCCTTCCCTTTGTAAGGCATCTCCAGAATCTGTGCAACAGCGTGTTTCCAATATTACAGCATATATAAACTGGATAGCTCATGAGTTCACATGCAACAATCAAAAACAAAGATAGTTTCATAGAAAAAAGAAAGTCTGGATCATAACCAAATTCTTATGGATTTTTCTTTGAATCAATCCTGTTCCATAGAAATGCTGCTTAACCTCATTCAGAAAGGTAACAAATGACTGGCTCTGTTGTCTCGTTGGTTAACAGGTGGTTGACATGCTGTTACTAACTGATTAATTCAAGTAATTTCTTGATTACCTGGCAGCTTGCTTCAGGGATGTAGGTCAAAGGGAACTTAGTTTTCTGGTACATCATCTTCACTGGTTTAGTGTCATTCTGAAAAGAGCAAACAGAAACATACGATACTTCAAACCAGCTGGAATCTGGCACACATCACCGTGTTGTGGTGATGTAGAAGTAAACGGCAAGGTGTGGTTAGTTCACTGTGACATCAGTGCTGAGTATGCAAAATATACTCAGGCAGCAAAACACTGCATTTCAGCCTAGTGTTAAGTTATTAATATACACTACAGTACATTTAAAGCTGCATTAAGAGGCATTGTGGATGTTAATGTGAGCTGATCCTGCTGATCTCACAACAGTCATCACACACTGAAGCTCAGCCAAAAATGCTGGAGCTCTTGAAATAAGTTGAATCACTTCATGCAGCTCCAGCTTTTTGTCGACCAGTTCAAAGCTAAATCACTTTTATTGCTCTGAGTAAAGTCCATCGTCTTCTTCTTTTTTTTTTTGCTCTGGTGAATCGTTTGACAATAACCAGACTCAAACTCTAATCTTACTTGAGCAACATCTTCTTAAGCATGCCAAGAAAAGGCGTCGTCCATCAAAGGGATGCATCACAGTGTCCTTTGTACTGGACCATAGCAACCTATGATTCACACTCACATGTTTAAAAAGCTATCGGGAAACGTTTCCTCCTGATCTTGAGTAACATGCAACACAGAAGTGTCTGAAAAAATTGTTGTGTTATAATCAGACTCATAATCTTTGTCCCTGATTTCCACATCTCCCTGCGGTCATGACCCTGATGTTGAATTCTTTTCACTTTTTAGCTACTTTCATTTTCCATTTCTTCAAGGCCTACAGCCTGAAATCCCTAAACATGTTTTCTGACTTCAGGTTGATACCATATGATGCTTGGAATTAAATTAACAACAGAAACCTTACACTGTGCATTTTCTTTTTTCATTTTCACTCAGGGATGCGTTTGACTAAAAAAATGATGAATTTGGCTTTTCAGTATTCCTGCAGTGTTTGCAGCAGAACTCTCATTTTCATCTGATATGGCGGAGCTGTGGTCTGATCAGAGGACAGACAGGAGAAGACTGTCCCAGCGGCCTGCACATGGCTGCTCTTACATCTGCGTGTATTTCATGATATGCTACCATGCAATATAGTTTGAGAAATCCAGGCTGAGTTCAGTTGACAGTGTTTGTCCATACGTACCTTGTTGAGTCTGAACTGAGCATCCCGTGTGGCACTTTGCTGAAACTGCTTGTTCCAGTTGCCTTTGAAGTAGATGGCATTGACCAGAACTAGCCTGGTCATGTTGTTCACCACACCCTGGGCCAGCACATCCTTAATTTTACCTAAGAAGCACAAATTTGAAATGATGAAGAAATAAGAAGCTCAGCTGTCATGTCTCCTCAATGTAGAATTTAGTTATATTATTTAGAACACAGAAAATTTCTCATTTCCACGGTTATTTACTGTATAGTTTCAACATTTATATGGGATTTTTCTGTCTTCATACCAAGAAAAGTGGACTAAAGTAGCACTCAGCCTTTCTGTGTGAAAGGAATTGTGTAGAAATTTCTCAAACTCATGGCACTGTGAGGCCAAGTGCTTTTACGTACAAAGATGAGCCTGACACAAGACTGTGATTAACCAATATTAATGAGATATTCATCTAAAGATTTTTCACTTCCTCGGTTGCACTGCTTGGAGGGAACATGCAGGTCTATTAACATACTGATGTGTGTGTATGACCCACCTTGTGTCTGCTTCTCCACCCAGCTGTTGATGTTGAGCCTGGCTGCCTCAAAGCTGTTTATGAAGTCCACAGACTCCAGCTCGGCGCTGTAGTGCTTCCTGGTTTTTCCTAAGAACTCCTGGAACCATCAGCAACACATTTACTGATTCTGATCACCCAAAACAAGACGTCCTCTTCACCTGACTTCATGGAGTTAACAGTCATTACAGCTAGGAGAGTATTTTCACAACCAAAGCTGCTGTCCACCCTCTTCATTCATCATTTCTTTTGCTACAAGCTTAAAGATTCCTATCTGAGCCTCTCATTCACTCCAGCCTCACTTTCTGTAAACAAAGCCACACCCAATCATAAAGATGTACAGTCTCACACACACACACACACACACACACACACACACACACACACACACACACACACACACACACACACACACAGACACACCTCAACAAACTGGTAGGACTGCTCCCCGTACAGTCTGTTGGCCACGCTGAGGGCGTACGGAGCATCTGGCTTGTTGAGCTCGCTCAGCAGCTGAGTGAAGCCAGAGTGGACATCGTCCTGACAGTCCTGGGTTTTCAGAGTCTGTAGACAAAGGAGACGAGTGGTGTTAGAGAGACACACTGCGCCAGTGTTACACCAGCTTAATATAAAGATCTCATTAGACTGGTCTTTGGAGTCATGAGAATATCTTTGTTGTCTTTGGTGCTCCATGCCAAGTACTTGTCTACACTGTGTTGAACGATGAGGAGTATGTGGTGACTCACCTCAAATATTTCCACAAATAAACTTAATATATTTGGTTGTTAGTCTCTCTTGGTCTAAACAGTGTAAACAGCATGAGCATAGAACCTAGTGCAACACAACACAGTGTATTGATTGGTCCATATTGATCTACTGGGAAGAAATCAATGAAATGAATGACTCAATGGGTTAAGGTGAGAATTTAGATCCATTTTTATGGTCTATTAAGCTGATGACTGTCAGTAGTTGTATCTGAAAACATCTGGACCATTTACATGTCAATCATGATGCACAACATCTCAACACTGACTGAAAGACATGTGCCAAAAATAAAAACACAATAAGAAACCGACATGGGAAACATACGAGTACATTAACACCTTTTACACCAGCTTTAAAGAACCCATGGAAATGCCTGTGTAAGCTTTGAGGAGCCTTTGCAGAAGATTCCCAATGAAGAAGATCCTTCATCCTCCATCATTCCACCATGTTGTTATTTTCCCTTCTTTTTGAAATAAGAATTTAGGATGGTGTGTTTTGTTGGTGTGTATCCAAATCAGCAACACATAAACCATCATCTTCCGTTAACTGTCATAGTGATCTTTGCTAAACTTGGTTTGATCCACATACAAGGGTGTTATCAGAGTAATACACTGGTCAAGGCAGACACACAAAAGGAAACAGCTCAGTTTGTGTGTACCCCATATTTCTGATTATGATGGGTTGTCATGAGTTGAGTTGAGTTCAGTCGGGGTTAAATCTAATTTCACTGTGGTTTCCAGCAGCTGCTCACCCGAGATAAACAGAACACCAGAAAAGACACCATACATAGAAAAGCCAGAACTACATTCCTGTGAATTATGCAACAGTGTGAGGTTTGGAGCTGATAGTTGACACACACTAACCCTTCAGGAGGGCAGTGCCCTTGCATTGCTGTGGTTTTCTGAATTTAATTCAATCCAGCTGCATATTGGAGAGTAGCAGAAAAACAAGTGACAGATCTCCTCCACCACATGACACCAACCAGACCACCTGTTAGTAAAACACTCTTCAGTTAGTTTATCACCCCTGTACTCCAGACTCTGTTACCACCTTCAGCAGGTAATGTGGCAGCCTGAACTGGATGTGCTGCTGCATCTGCATCTGCTCTGCTCCTGCATGCCGTGGCTTCTCTGACTCAGTGAAGCTGAGGACCTACGGGTACAATTGGTTGTGTTTACTGTTAAGTTAAACGCCACGTGTCTCTGGTTGGGTGCAGGAAGACTGTGAAGGTGTGTTACATGCAGAAGTGTTGTGTTGTGTGTGTTTTTCTGCTACTCTCTGGGTGCCGCCCCTCTTGCAGCGAGTGGATAAGTGCACCGGTGTCCCATGGCTCATCGGAGCCAGTGGGCCAGATGGCAGTGTGAAGGCTGTGTGTGTAATTGAGATAGTGCTAACATGTTACTCTCTGTGGCTGGGAGGGTGCTCCTGACTTTACCTGTTTCCTGGAGCTTGTTTTCCATTACTGTTAAAGGATCTTGGGATACCTTATTTTACCTTGCGATCATACATTGGTTTCCTGGTTCCCTTTCTCCCCGGTTTATTAATTCTGTTACTTCACAGCTCCCCTGGATCACTGACTGAGGAAGCTGCCCAATTAGTGCGATAGCCACCAGCCACAGGGAGCAACACAGAAACACTATATCAATTACACACGCAGCCTTCACGCTGCCGTCTGGCCCACTGGCTCTGATGAGCGATGGGACACCGGTGGGCTCATCCACTTGCTGCAGGAGGGGAAGCACCTGGAGAGGCACTTAACAAGGCGGATCAAAATTAAGACAGGTCAAACAGCTGATCAGAGAGAAGTGGGTAAAATTATATTTTGTCTTTACTAAAACACTTTTATGCAATTGTGGGATAAACATTTTCTCCAGCACAAAGTCACAGGGAGACATAGGACTGTACTGTTACATTACATAAGAGTATGTGGAATACACGGCCGTCTTCAGACTCAAACTATTCACCTGCTGAATGTACATAACATAACAGTCTCTGAATTATATTGACTGGAAAAGTGGTGAAAGTAGCTGCGTCTTCTGTCATGGCTTTCACTCTTCGTTACATTGACTTTCTGTGTGTTGCTAAAGAGTGGCCACACCCAAGAACGCCGTCAAGGTGTACTGACCACACCCTGCTGCAAGGTCAGACCCGTCAGAGTCACTGACAGTTCCCCTGTTTGAAAAGAAGCATTTATACAGCACATATGATTGGTATGTATGAAGAGGTACTTCCGTTCATCTAAATATTACAACATATTTCTATATAACCTTATTTAAGTAACTTTGCACAACTGTGACCGTTTTCATTTTCCTAAAATATAATTTCTTTAGTTTCAGCCTAATATTCTAACATTCTTATTTTGTGTTGCAGCTGATATGTTGTATCACACTGAGAGAAAAATAATGTGTTTTTTTCCCCAGGTTGAACATTTTGAAATTGGACCAAATCATTATGTTTGGTGGTTTGCAAGAGGATGAGTGTCAAGTTCTTTCAGGTTGCATCATTGCTGACCCACATATCTCTTACTCCCATCAACACACTGCAGTATTTGTACAGCAGATGAGACACGCAACTTTACACACACTGACCCTGACAGTGACACACACGCACACACAGGATGAGGGCCCACTTCCACCACCCCTATCAGGGTGTGGCTTTGCTTCCGCAATTGTTTAAAAAAAAGTCATACAGTTTGTCAGTACATTCTCTTGTTTTATGCCACTTGAGCTTCCATCTACACTGGTTATTATAATATATATATAATCAGTCACTTATCTCATTAAACAGAGTATATGACTGTATGGGCATAATAATTTTCATGTCCCAAAACTACTAAATACACATAAATTAAGCTTTAACAAAGCTTTCTCCTGAGGATCTTCATACTTCTTAGTAAATGAAGTGAACTCCCAGGCAGCCATACAAGTAAACATGTGGGACATATGCACATAGGAGGAACTGATAAGGAGTACAGATTGCTTTATTGTACCTAGATCTTTATTGCCCTTACACTTCCATATCATATTATGGATCATGTTCCTATAGTAACACAACACAAAGCTGCTCCTATAAAACTGGTCAGAGTCTGAACAGAGCTGATCTTTTTGCTGATACAGGGTTGCACACCTCCAGTGCTCCACTCCACCCTTTCATTTGTATCAAATTAATGTTCAGTGTAGCTTAAAACTGTCTCAGAGAGGCGATGAGTTCGAATCATGGCAACTTCTGAAGCCGCTGTTTGTGGTGATGTATTACATGAGAAATCTGCATCATTTTGTCTCTTATAAGCTTCACAATATCAAGATGAACCAAGTGCAACAACCTGCATGTTACTTTTCACAAAAACAGAGAGTGTGTGTGTGTGTGTGTGTGTGTGTGTGTGTCTCCTGTACCTCTGACATCTGTGTGGCTGTGTTGCCTGCAGCCCCCAGCATCACCATAGCCAGGGCTGAGGAGATGCTAAAAGGAGAAAAGAAGACATTTGCAGTCTTGTCGTTATCACTCAGCTTGTTGAGCAAAGCCAGAGAGAAGGTGGTGTTGGCCTTGGACAGAGGGGTTGATGATGCCATTGTGTCTACGAAGAGAGAAGGGCAGAGCATTCGTTATTATATTACAAACATTAAATATGTTTTTACCTCTCTATCCAATTAGTATCTCACTCTGTTACTAAGCCAAACTCCACTGAGAAGTTAGCTAAT